>NC_056749.1:334284463-334356963 GCF_019279795.1 Protopterus annectens | reverse complement strand
TTCATAGAATGCGTTTATAAAGGATTCTGCAGTCTGGGCCGTATTTTCCACAGGCCCGGGGGCTTTGAAGGATCCCATTTCAGTTTTGAGGAGTGTGAAATTTGCTTTAGAGAAGTTTTTCACTGTGTTTTTTTGGGCAGAGGGTGGGGTTGGGATGTGACTATCCAGTGAAATTAGTTTATGGTCTGATCTTACCAGTGAGGGATACACTTCTGGTCTGGAGCATAGAGCCCCCATGTTGGTGATGATCAGGTCCAGTATCTTTTCCCCTCTTGTGGGAGTGGTAACAAGTTGTTCCATATAATATGAGTTCATAAATTCTAGGAACCTTTGGGCTAGGGTGTTGGAGCTAGAGTAATGCTCCCAGTCTATGTTTGGGTAGTTGAAGTCGCCCAATATAATGGTGTTTGGAGAGACCATCGTATTTTCCAGTGTTCTCAGGAAGGCTGAGTGGGGTTCCTGGGTTTAGGAGGGTGGTCTGTAGCAGGCTATAAACTGGAAGGCAGTTTTACCCACTGTTCATTGCACATGGATAGTCTCTGATGATTCGTGCTGTGCCACCAACCTGAAGGTGTGGGTATCTTTGACGAATATTGATACTCCCCCTCCTTTTGTGGCTCGGTCCAAGTTTTGGGGCCGAAAAGCATGGTATGAGGTATAACCTGGTAGTGCTGGGGTGCTCTCGGGAGCCTTGAACCAGGTTTCTCTTACTGCACAGATATCGATGTTCTCCATGCTAAGGAGAGTTTCGAGTGCGTGCATCTAGAGGTTTAGACTTCTGGCATTGAGCAGCATTACTCTTAGTTTCTTATCCCTTGTGATATCTATGGAGGTGGGTTTTTCTTTTGAGCCTTGCCTAAAAAAGGCACTATGGGGGTGGCAAGAGCCTTTGCCAATATCCAAAAGCCCAGGTGTGACAGGTGCAAATCGTTCCTAGTGAAGCATCGTGGCTTGTCGAGCATGTCATCCCAGGCTGACAGGCATTGGATCCCCTTTGAATGACACCAATACTTAAGTCAATTGTTGAAATTGATCATCTTGTCTTCATATTGTGGCATCATTCTTGATGAGGGTAAGATGCTACTCAAGGTCAGGGTCATACCGGCCTGGGCTACATGCTCAGAGAGCTTCTCTATGTCTCTTTTCATGTAGTCCAGGGAGGTACATCTCAGGTCATTCACACCAGCATGGACAATGACCGAGTCATATTTGTACTTTCCTTGGAGTGACCTGAGTGCTTGTGTTATGTGGCGGATCCTAGCGCCTGACAGGCAGCTCACCGTGACCTTCTCCTTGTTCAGCCTGGTGAGCAGGGTGTCAGTGTGCCTGATGATAGAGTTACCTATTACAAGTGTATCAGGTGTGTTGTTTAGCCTTAAGGGCTGTGACTGTTCAGCGCACTGGCTTTGTGAGCTATGTGTTGCACGTGTTTTGTTTTGGGGTAGCAGTTGCTTGGGTGTCTGCTTTGGAGGTCTCTGCTGCTTAGGAAGAGTTTTATTTAGAGTCTCCGAGTATGTTTTTGTATATTTATGTGTTTGCTTTGCTGTCGTGGTAGGTCTATGTGAGACTGGAATTGTAGTGAGTGTGGTTTCCTTCTCCTCCTGACTGGTTACACCAGTACTGAGTTGAGAGAGCTTAGCCTCCAGTTTGGCTATATGGTTGCATCTCTCACATGTGTTGGAATTTGTTGGGAGGAGGAGAGGGTTGTCTGTGTACATGAGGCAGTTGTAACATTGCCTCAAGATTCCCTGATTCACCAGCTGGACCAGAGAGGAGATTGACAACTGACCTTTAGACATGCTAGAATAGTATTGGAAATTCCTTTATAATTGAAAAAAGGGCCAATGGGGAACAAGGTACTCAAGGGGAGTTTGTGAGGGTGTAGTGCTTTTAATTTTTTAGTGCTGACTTATATAATTGCTTTAGTGAGCAAGTGCCAGGCTTTAGAATAGGAATAGGGTGTTTGTTATGAGAACTAGATCAGTTCTAAGGGAAAAAGTGAAGAGCAGACTTTGTGGAGCCGAGAATGGTTTAAACCCAATTAAGCGGAGCTGCCCGATGCTGTGCTATGCGCAAAATTGCGCAAAGCCGCGCCAAAGCGGGTTTTATACAGGGGGACTTGAAAGAGCTAGAAATTGGCCCAAAACGGCCAGAAGACTACAGATTCTTGTGCTGGGAATACTCATCCAGGGATAGATAGGCTGCTCTAAGCTCCCCACTGCCACTGGTGAACAAAGAAGCCTCCCTTTATCCAAGAAAGGAAATGGGCAACAAAGGAACTTTCCAAAAGTCCAGAATACAGCAAAGCCTGTATTTGGACTACTCTAGGTCAGGAAAGACAGGAAACAAGGATAATTTTTTTGTTTTTTTTTTCTTTTTTGCAAAAAACAGCAGGAAAATGCAATAAATATGTAACACAGGCTAGCGTACTTGAGTGTGTAGCCTCAACAGGTAAATGCAGCAAACAGGACAAACTTTAAAAGTGCAGGTGCAAAAACAACTTTAAACAGCTTAAAACAGTTCAAGAAGCAGAAATACTTGCTGTTTAGCTAGATTGGACAGTTGCCCAGGTAGTAGCAGGAAAAAAAACACTTTTATCAGGTTAGCAGTCACTCTTTTAGCCTCTCTGCTACTAGCACCACTCTGCAGGACCACGAGGAGCTTGGCTGAGTAGTAACAAGCGCAAAAACCGCGCCAAAGTGGGTTTTATACAGGGGGACTTGAAAGAGCTAGAAATTGGCCCAAAACGGCCAATAGACTACCAGATTCTTGTGCTGGGAACACTCCTCCAGGGATAGATAGGCTGCTCTAAGCTTCCCACTGCCACTGGTGAACAAAGAAGCCTCCCTTTATTCAAGAAAGGAAATAGGCAACACAGGAACTTTCCAAAAGTCCAGAATACAGCAAAGCCTGTATTTGGACTACTCTAGGTCAGGAAAGACGGGAAACAAGGATAATTTTTTTTTTCTTTTTTGCAACAAACAGCAGGAAAATGCAATAAATATGTAACACAGGCTAGCGCACTTGAGTGTGTAGCCTCAACAGGTATATGCAACAAACAGGACAAACTTAATTTTGAAATACTGACATTTGGGATTTCAGTATTTTGAAATTACATAGTGAATCCATATATATATATATATATATATATATATATATATATATATATATACACACACACACACACATCATTTTAAGCAGTTTAAGTTAACAACCTTGATATTTCAGCTTCGGAACAAAAACACAATTACATATGTAAAAGAAGTACTGATTAAAACTATCTAGTAACAGTATAGCAGTTATATTCCATTTCTTTCTTAAATAGAATATGTACATTCCATATACTTTTTACTTCTCAAATTATAATGACTTGCCCAGATTCACATCATGATTCAGATCTCCTGGAAACAATGCTGTGTACTTTAAAATTAAGTCATACTCTTTCTACAAAGGATGAGTATCTACTTCTCCAACCTTGTGCTCTGGCACTACATACAATATTACACATTAAGATACTTCAGTTTTTCTTTCATGCATAAGATTCACTTGATATAATGCAGTAAAAGCAGAATTCTTATACCATTTGTGAGATAATTTTGCAGTGGTACTTTAAATGTTGTTCTATAATTTAGAAAGAATACAAGAACAATTAATGTCATAACTAACATGAGAAGTTGTACAATTGTATCTTTCATTCACCTGATGTATAATTAATAGTCCATTTTATCCACTCACTGGTGATGATATACAATATCTGGTTCATGTCTACAATACTACCTTGCAAAATTTGGTTTTAGTGCCCTGCATAGTACAATGCCATGACTATTTCTTGATCTCTTGTATCAGGAAATTATCGTTTGGGTCAAAAAGAATGGAAAAATCATTCTTCCCACAATATATATATCAAGTTTTAAAGAAATGACATGGATATACATTGTGTGTATGCAAAATATTAGGGCTAAAACTATCACAGGAATATAAGGCCACGTTTCTTAAGATCCTCAGAGATCAATAGCATTTTAATCTATGAATGTAAAATATTTCATAAGCTTGAAAGAAATGACTGTATTTTCTGACAAAATATTGTACTTTTCCTTCTCAAAAAAACAGGAAATGATTTTGCAATCCTCTCCTTCCAAGCTTACTGATATACCTAGATCTGATTCGGTTAAGTAAAAGTAAAAAAAAAATCTTATAACAGTTTTTGAAATAGCTGTTATTTCATATAGTCAGAATCAGTGTCTTTTGCTTAATTCCTCCTAGTCCTTAAAAGCAATTTAAGGTGCTAGGGACATTGGTTGCCACATGGTAAAATACAGCTACTAGCCACTTTTGTTTTCCAAAAACTTTTTATTTAGATTTTAGCAATGCAAACATCACAAGGAAAGAGAACAATACAGTTAATACCAATGTATACAACAATAATTAAGTTAAGTTGAAAACAGAAAAATGACAAATATTTGCAGAAAAGAAAAATTAACATTGAGCCTAGAACTATGTACACTATATACAATAGAAGCCACATCTGTAAGCTTAAGTTTTCATAACTAGAAAAGAAAATGAAAGAAGGAACATATCATAATGAGATGTGTGGGTGAAGTGTGCAAACTTTTTGTTACATCTAGCTATATTGTAGAAATACTTGTATGTTAAGATAATGAAAGGAATAGTCTAAAGTATTGTTGTGACAAGCTAGTATCGGAGTTTATCAGAACAGGCTGGAGTGATATCAAATTTTAATTCTTAAGAATTAAGTCCAGCAAGTATGCCCAGTATTTATGGTAGTAATGCTTTTATTTTGTAGCAGCATATGCTAATTTATGGGAGGATATGTATTTAATTGCTAGATTACAAAAATCTTCTCGTGAAATCAAGGATTTATCAATCCAGTTTTTGGTGATGTAGAATTTAATAAGGGCACACATAGTGATGAGAATGTATTTTAAGATTATGGGAAGATTGGTTGTAGTAATATGTAAAATAGTTGTTTCCCATGAAAAGGTGGATTTTTCATATCCCATCTTTTCTAATCTTAATCTTAGGGAATACCATAGGTTGTGGACTCTCTTACAGCTCCAGAAAACATGCAAAGTGTCTGCTATTTGATTTGGGCAGTATGCTGGATATTTGGGATTGAATTTATTAAGAATTGATGGCGTATAATAAGCATTGCTAGGGACATTGGTTGTCACATGGTAAAACACAGCTACTAGCCACGTTTTAATAATACACTTCACATATATAGTCACTCCTTTCACTCAAAAATCTACCAGGTAATTAGTAAACTTGTCTTTCATCTACTACAAAAGTAAATGACAATCTTAAACTCTTGCTCTCTAAATGCCCAAACAAGGGTGATCATCATCCACACTCTTATACACTGAATTTAAACTGATGATGGATGCAAAAATGTAATAAATTAAAATAAAATTAATGTGTGGAGACTCTGCTAATGGTTTCTCTTCTGCAAGAAAACCCAGAGTGTGTGAAATTCAGTTATGCAGTGACCTCAGAACTATCACTGCCCATAAAAAAGATCTTTTTCAATTAGATAGAATCAAGGAAGGATGACAGAAGAGTGAGGACAGAATAAAGAAGTGAACAATGAGTCAGGAGGAAGCTAGAAGAAAATGAATTCTGTTGTGGAGAAAGAACACCAACTTTTTGAGGTTATGACCACTGATTGCTTCACCCAATTGAATAAGAACATGGTCAGAAAGGATAAAGTTTTGTCTGTGGCCAAAGCAAAGGGGATCAAGGATGCCAATTAAAGTTAGTGTTGGTCAGCAATGGACATGCAGTGTGTAGTCTGAGTGGAAGACTAATGGTTGAGAGTCAAAGACAATGATGTATTATAGGAGGATGGCTTATGCTGAGTTGGGGAGCATTATAGATTAGTTAAGATATGTGGAGAACATTAAGGGAATAAACCGATGGGTGTAGGTCAGGTTGGATGTTGTAGGGTTGTGAGGAAGAGTTTGAGGAAAACGCAAAAAGAAGGCAATTCATTTTAATGTGGCCGTTGACCAATGTAATGTTATCAAATAGTACAAAAGAAAAACAAACAAGAAAAGGAAAGGAGGTGGAAAATCTGTGATAGAGGCATAGAATGAGTAGCAGATGAACAGCAAAGGTGATGAGGGCAGCAATGGCACAAGCTGAAAGGGAAATGGCATAAAAAGTCAATGAGAATAAAGGATTTTTAAGTAGATAGCAGAAAAGGGAAAAGGAGGAACAGAGATGGCAAGTTAATTTAAAATGGAACCCAAAACAAAAAGAGGCAATACAGCTGAGCTGTCTCCTTTTTTATTTATTGATCCAAAAAGAGAGTTAGCACACAGAGGAAAGGTAGAAAAAACAGAGGTACTGAGTGTTTTACTTTAGCCTTCAGAAAAGACAGTCAGCAAGGGTGCCATACTTGGAGAAAAAAAGACTGAAGTTAAGAAAGAAATGGACTGAAGCCACAGTAGTGAGGTTCTGGTTTTGCTTGATAAATTGTGGCATATGCTGTAATAAGTAGTTTATTTTCCAAAGGTACTGCTAATTTTGAATGCCATTCCAACATTTAGTCATTATTTTATACAAAATGCTCCTTGCTTTCTCATTGAACGTAACTCATTCATATCTGTTTTTTGCTTACTGAATCACATGGTGAGCTCAGGCATATGGAGATGTTCTGCAATAAATCTTGCAGTAGCAGTTGTTTGTCCCACTCCTCTAAGTTCTGACACTGAAGCACGCAAAATAGAGATGCACCACATTATGCACAAAACTTGGAAAAGTATGAATTTTGTGCTAGACACCACAATCACACTCATCATGTTGAAATTGTTGTTGCTGTAGCATTCATTTTCACTTTAAAGCATCACAGCCATGCAGACCAGCTATCAGATAACCAGGAGGCAGCAGTGCACAGCTACCTGCTTTAATATCATGGCAGCAACTGAAGAGTAGGGAAGCATCATGTGACATCCTGCCTGCATGCATGCTTAGCCTTATGGATACTTAAAGCTACGGTGCAGTATACTTTATACTCTGCAATGAATTGGACTTTAAACAAATGATACAATTTCATACTGTACAACAGACTGCAGCATCACTGGACTACACTGGCATAGAAAATACGTGCTTGAATGGAAAGAAAGTTTATGACATATATTTAAAATAATATTGAATAGTAGAAATGTTTCCAAGAGGAATCAATGTAAGCCTAGTTTGATTTATTCATCTGTATGCTTGTACTTTATCTTCATTAAGGCTCATGGTGAACGTTAACCTAATAGACAGTGAAAAAAATGAAGAAATGGGGGTTGGAAGGAATGGCAACTGTAAACTCAGCTTGTTTTTTTTTAAATTTTATCAGAAAGTGTTATAATTCATTTAGTTCAATTCTGTTAATATATTTTCAGTGGAATAATAGTATAAATTCACCAGCTTCAATAAAGCCTACACTAAGTGTACACAATATGTATTCAAGAAAATACTTATCACATTGTTTGTGATTTGTAGTCACTCAGAAAGATCACACTAAGTGTAAAAGTAGTCTACACTTTGTTGTAACCTTTATGAATCCCTGTCAATATTTAAAGCTGCAAGAATATCAGTAAGAAAACTAAAATTAGGAGGAAAAAGATTTGAGTTCTGAATGTGTTGTCTGTTCACATGGAATGGTGTACCTTTAGAGTAGGCATTATTGAATCTCAGGGTTAGTATAACCTTAATATATTAGTTTTCTAAATCATAACACTAAGTAACATAAAATCATCATTACTCTACTGATTTTTAAAGTTTAAATAATGAGAAATCCTGAATAAAGAAGACTGATGAAAATTATTCAGACTTAAAAACTTTATGGAATTACCACAATACAAGAATTCAGTCTTTAATTCAATTTATGCACACATCATTAGTTTATTATATTAAAAAAACTGTCATAATCCATAAAAATTAACAATTTGCGTAGATATGTGGTTTTAATGCAATTTTATTTGAGATCACCTAATAATATATATATATATATATATATATATATATATATATATGTTTTTTACAGTTATCCTAGTGTAAGACTGCATAATCCATGTTATGCATTCTAAATTTTTGTCTACCAATGAAAGCATATTTTATTTTACCCAAAGGTATTTAGTTCATTAGTGTACTTTTTTTTGCAAATGTGTTCTTTAATTATTTGACTCGTGCACAACGGGAGATCTTGATAAGAGATAGTCTCCTTCTTTTGCAAGTCTTGGAAAGCAGGGTTTACTACACTCATGCATTCAATTACAATAATTACAGAATCACAAATTAGCTTACAATCACGCTGCTGACAGTAACCTTTTAATTATAACTTTAGGCATCTGCTAATCAGCCACAGGGAATCACAATGTAAGGACTATGTTTTCCTAAATTCTGCAGACTGTTTAGCTGCTTGTTTTTTATAGGTTTCAATATAATTTTGTTTATGCCTGTCTTTGGTATAAAGGCCCTCTGTCGCCCTCATTCTTTCTTACAGACAGGCAAACAGACTCAGACAGACACACACTCATATATACATATGCAAATGTCGACATTCATCATAGCAATTTCTATATTTGCCTTTATATCAATTCATGAGGGGTGGATCTACTGTTCAATGCTGATGAAAAAGAGTTTAGAATCAGGAAGACTTATACAGTTCATTAAGCACATACAAAACAATCACGCACGGCGTTAATGTAAGAGATTTGTCAGTCTTTTTACTGTTCTGTAGTTTGGCTGCAACTGTATGCCTCATCATTAAATTCATATGAAAGCATAAATCATCACTGCCTATTAGAAAAAAGCATTTTGCTTTGTATGGCAATTATTATGACAGAAAGGAAGATAATGTGACCATAATGCAGGAAGAGAAGAAGGGACAATTTGATTACTTGCTTCCTGCTATGTAAACCCAGCCAGCACTTCAAAATGTACTATATAATTATTAATTAATTGGACACCTGCTATGTTTAGGATATGATACATCTAAATTATAGGTTTGCAATACATGTTACAAGAGTCTAAAGCACTTGAAATCCTGCAGCTGTTCTCTAGGGTCTCTTATTTGTTGTTTCATTGAGAAGGGCACTTTACTGTTTTTAAAGGGAAATGGTCAGCACAAAGGACAATGATTTTATCTTGGTCTCTGTTTTCTGGAGGATAATGCATTATGCAATATTTCCTTTGCTTAATTATAGGAAAATATGATTTCTCATTGGAGATGTACATTCATTGATGTGGTAATGTTTTTAAGTAGCAGGAAATTCAGCAGCCTGCATTCTGCCTGACATGCTGCACAGAATTTTAGCAATATCTGCATTAAATGTTGATACAAGTCAGTAAACTGTCTGAATATGGTAATAAGAGGATATATTACAAATGTCCAAAATGACAGCAAATTGTACAATGATCTGAATGCAGGATTTCTCTAACAGAGAAAATACAGTGTCAAGAATATGAATGGCAAATCACCATGTTGCTTTAAGAAGAGAGAGACATCACCGTACCTTATAAAGCACACATGCAAAGATAGATCCTTTGTTCTGACCTCAGTAATAGACAGCACATTACACATGCTCATGCAAGCAATTTCACATTAGAAAGATTCACCAAAACATGCATTTGCGCAAATAATCTGCAAGCAGAAGCTTTCTGAATGAAGAGAACTTTCAGTAACTGAAGGCAAAAAACATAATATTTTTTTAGGTATGGTTTCTTGCACAGCAGTTTGAGCCCTCTGCACTTTGTATAACTTACTTCACAACTGCTGCATCTTGGTAGAAAGGGATGTTTCCCTAGTTCATTTCCCCTCCATTCATTCACAGAACTAAAAACTGGAAGTGGGATCTTTTGAAAAGGGTCGGCACAAATTACATAGAAAAATGGGAATTGTGGGAACAATACATGCAGAATAAAGCTCTGGAAGAAGGCATGGATTGACTGAGCTATGTAACATTCAAACGACAATGACAGACTATTATATCCATTCATGAATTGATATAAAGGCAAATATAAAAATTGCTACAATGAATGTCGATGTTTGTATAAGTAGGACAATTATAGAAGATTATATCCATTCATCCCTCCATCCACAGTCCCTTTTCCTACTTTTACACATGGAGTTGGGGTGTCACTCTAACAGTGACAATCATCTAGAACATGCAGTAGGCAGATTAGATATTCTAACTGGCCATAGGTATGAGTGAGTGGTATGGAAGAACAGGCGTGGCAGGGCTAATCACATGCATAGAATATTTTATATTATGCATAATCCTTGCAACTGAAAATGTGTCAATATGGTTTGTCTTCTTTCATATAAATGAATGATTGCCTAATAATAATTCAATAAATATGTTTTTTGTTTAAAAAAAGAACAAGGACTGGGATCATTAGAAGGGGTTAGTAAAAAAATACACAGAAAAATAGAAATTGTGGGAATAATACATGCAGAAAAAATGTTTTAGTGAGGGAATGAGGTTTAAGAAGAGTCAGGAATTGAGACGTTTATGTAATGTTGCTTTGATTATAAGATATATATAACAATATATGCGATGTAAAATGTTTATAAGCAAGAACATGTTAATATGGTTTGATTACTTTAATACAAATGTAAGTTTGTTTATGTCACAAGTGATAATTTAGTAAAGGTGTTAAAAAAACACAAACATTTGTATATTAAACAGACACACACACACAAACATACATATACACATAAAACACATGCACTGGCACATGCCATGCTTCCATTGTTTCAGATTAGAGAACACAACTGTTTTTTTTTTCCACTTAATAAAATCTGTCTTTAATTGCAGTTATGCTTTTCCAGAAGTCTAGTATTTTGTGACTCACACTGACAACTGTCCAAATTAAACTGCTTACAAAATGAGTAGAAAACCATAGCAAGTAATGATAAATGTGCAGTTGTATTTATTTAACAGACTAATTCATAAAAAATGAAATAAATGCTAAACAAAACAGTTATGACAGAAGTGTTTGTCATAATTTTAACTGCAAAAGGTCAATTATTAACTCCACTATCAAATGTAGCACAACAGTACTTAACATATGTAGCAAACATATTGAAGGTCATACAGATAAGAAAAAAAGTGCAGTTAAACAAACTTCAGTTAAGCAAATGTAAATTAAAGGCTCATGTAACATATCATAGAGTTGATGGATCTGCCATAGAAGAGTGTGTGTCACAGACCAGCTGCAAATGCTGCGTAATAAAAATAAATATTTCATTGTAGTTTTTATGCCCATTAAATGAGGTGATATATAACATCATGACTGAGGTCAGTATACTATAGCAAATGGAATATTTATAATATACAATCTGGAAGGGATTTTCCCTCTCACTGCACTCTCACAGTTGCAATAATTTAATTTACTAGCTTTGATGCTGCACAGCCTCAAAGATAAACTGAATACTTGGTTTTGAAGAAAATTAGTTTGCCTGTTTGATAGAACCTGCATGTTTGAAAAGCATGGTGATGCAGCAAAACAATGTAGCCATTGACTTCAGTATGGACCAATGTGCTAATGTGGGTTCTGGCATGATTGACAAGTACTTTGTGTCCCATCCACAGCAGGTTATCAGGCAAAGGTGGCAGTTATTCGTTGTCGCCCCGGCAATGAGAAATGGTTCTGCCAGAAGTTGAGCTGGCATGTCCACTTCCACAGTTAGATACACTTCTGCTACCTGAATATGACTGATGTCTGCTGGATGAGCTTCGCTCACAAGGACACCCAGGACCATGACCCCATGGCCTTCCATGTCTGGGTGTGGACAGCTCATTCACTGATAGAGCAGTGGAAGTACTGCCACTATGGGAGCACAATCAGCCATGACCATGCTGGCTAACAGCAGAAGATGTGGCTGACCTACACTCACAAGGATGCCAACACCACTCATTCCAATGTGTCATTCATTCGATCCATTGAATCGGCAAAACAGTGGAGGCAGTCATGCATGTCAGGCTGTGCCACATCTGCAACCCTCAGTCTTTCCCTGGAGCACCTATGGGAATGTGCCTGCACCTCCATGATGGCCCTAAACATACATTGAGTGGCATGGGAAGAGACATCCTGTATCAGGTGGAGAATAGACAACAGGCCTCCTCTGAGCACTCCTAACAACCCTCCCATGTGGCACAAGGCACACTGCTCACACTTTGGTTATAGCCAGAGTCAGCAGGCACTGATGCCACAGTTAATACACTTCCTGATCTATTGTCTTGCTCTCGACTTCTCTAATATGTGAGGGCTCACTGGAAAGGGTAAGCACAAGACTACTGGAAAGGGTAAGCACAGGACTACTGGAAAGGGTAAGCACAGGACTACTGGAAAGGGTAAGGACAAGACTACTGGAAAGGGTAAGCACAGGACTACTGGAAAGGGTAAGGACAAGACTACTGGAAAGGGTAAGCACAGGACTACTGGAAAGGGTAAGCACAAGACTACTGGAAAGGGTAAGCACAAGACTACTGGAAAGGGTAAGGACAAGACTAGTGGAAAGGGTAAGGACAAGACTACTGGAAAGGTAAGCACAGGACTACTGGAAAGGTAAGCACAGGACTACTGGAAAGGGTAAGCACAAGACTACTGGAAAGGGTAAGGACAAGACTACTGGAAAGGGTAAGCACAGGACTACTGGAAAGGGTTAGCACAAGACTAGTGGAAAGGGTAAGGACAAGACTACTGGAAAGGGTAAGCACAAGACTACTGGAAAGGGTAAGCACAAGACTAGTGGAAAGGGTAAGCACAAGACTACTGGAAAGGGTAAGGACAAGACTAGTGGAAAGGGTAAGGACAAGACTACTGGAAAGGGTTAGCACAAGACTACTGGAAAGGGTAAGCACAAGACTACTGGAAAGGGTAAGGACAAGACTAGTGGAAAGGGTAAGGACAAGACTACTGGAAAGGGTTAGCACAAGACTAGTGGAAAGGGTAAGCACAAGACTACTGGAAAGGGTAAGGACAAGACTAGTGGAAAGGGTAAGGACAAGACTACTGGAAAGGGTTAGCACAAGACTAGTGGAAAGGGTAAGCACAAGACTACTGGAAAGGGTTAGCACAAGACTAGTGGAAAGGGTAAGGACAAGACTACTGGAAAGGGTTAGCACAAGACTAGTGGAAAGGGTAAGGACAAGACTACTGGAAAGGGTAAGCACAGGACTACTGGAAAGGGTAAGCACAGGACTACTGGAAAGGGTTAGCACAAGACTAGTGGAAAGGGTAAGGACAAGACTACTGGAAAGGGTAAGGACAAGACTAGTGGAAAGGGTAAGGACAAGACTACTGGAAAGGGTAAGGACAAGACTACTGGAAAGGGTAAGCACAGGACTACTGGAAAGGGTAAGCACAGGACTACTGGAAAGGGTAAGCACAGGACTACTGGAAAGGTAAGCACAAGACTACTGGAAAGGGTTAGCACAAGACTAGTGGAAAGGGTAAGCACAGGACTACTGGAAAGGGTTAGCACAAGACTAGTGGAAAGGGTAAGCACAAGACTACTGGAAAGGTAAGCACAAGACTACTGGAAAGGTAAGCACAAGACTACTGGAAAGGGTAAGCACAAGACTACTGGAAAGGGTAAGCACAAGACTACTGGAAAGGGTAAGCACAAGACTACTGGAAAGGGTAAGCATAAGACTACTGGAAAGGGTAAGCACAAGACTACTGGAAAGGGTAAGCACAAGACTACTGGAAAGGTAAGCACAAGACTACTGGAAAGGGTTAGCACAAGACTACTGGAAAGGGTAAGCACAAGACTACTGGAAAGGTAAGCACAGGACTACTGGAAAGGGTAAGCACAAGACTACTGGAAAGGGTAAGCACAAGACTACTGGAAAGGGTTAGCACAAGACTACTGGAAAGGGTAAGCACAAGACTAGTGGAAAGAGTAAGCACAAGACTACTGGAAAGGTAAGCACAAGACTACTGGAAAGGGTAAGCACAAGACTACTGGAAAGGGTTAGCACAAGACTACTGGAAAGGGTAAGCACAAGACTACTGAAAGGGTAAGGACAAGACTACTGGAAAGGGTAAGCACAAGACTACTGAAAGGGTAAGGACAAGACTACTGGAAAGGTAAGCACAAGACTACTGGAAAGGGTTAGCACAAGACTACTGGAAAGGGTAAGCACAAGACTACTGAAAGGGTAAGGACAAGACTACTGGAAAGGTAAGCACAAGACTACTGGAAAGGGTAAGCACAAGACTACTGGAAAGGGTAAGCACAAGACTACTGGAAAGGGTTAGCACAAGACTACTGGAAAGGGTAAGCACAAGACTAGTGGAAAGGGTAAGCACAAGACTACTGGAAAGGGTTAGCACAAGACTACTGGAAAGGGTAAGCACAAGACTACTGGAAAGGGTAAGCACAAGACTAGTGGAAAGGGTAAGCACAAGACTACTGGAAAGGTAAGCACAAGACTACTGGAAAGGTAAGCACAAGACTACTGGAAAGGTAAGCACAAGACTACTGGAAAGGTAAGCACAAGACTACTGGAAAGGGTAAGCACAAGACTACTGGAAAGGGTAGGCACAAGACTACTGGAAAGGTAAGCACAAGACTACTGGAAAGGTAAGCACAAGACTACTGGAAAGGGTAAGCACAGGACTACTGGAAAGGGTAAGCACAAGACTACTGGAAAGGTAAGCACAAGACTACTGGAAAGGGTAAGGACAAGACTACTGGAAAGGGTAAGGACAAGACTACTGGAAAGGGTAAGCACAAGACTACTGGAAAGGGTAAGCACAAGACTACTGGAAAGGGTAAGCACAAGACTACTGGAAAGGGTAAGGACAAGACTACTGGAAAGGGTTAGCACAAGACTACTGGAAAGGGTTAGCACAAGACTACTGGAAAGGGTAAGCACAGGACTACTGGAAAGGGTAAGCACAGGACTACTGGAAAGGGTTAGCACAAGACTAGTGGAAAGGGTAAGCACAAGACTACTGGAAAGGGTAAGCACAAGACTACTGGAAAGGGTTAGCACAAGACTAGTGGAAAGGGTAAGCACAAGACTACTGGAAAGGGTAAGCACAAGACTACTGGAAAGGGTAAGCACAAGACTACTGGAAAGGGTAAGCACAAGACTACTGGAAAGGGTTAGCACAAGACTAGTGGAAAGGGTAAGCACAAGACTACTGGAAAGGGTAAGCACAAGACTACTGGAAAGGGTAAGCACAAGACTACTGGAAAGGGTTAGCACAAGACTAGTGGAAAGAGTAAGCACAAGACTACTGGAAAGGTAAGCACAAGACTACTGGAAAGGGTAAGCACAGGACTACTGGAAAGGGTAAGCACAGGACTACTGGAAAGGGTAAGCACAAGACTACTGGAAAGGGTAAGCACAAGACTACTGGAAAGGGTAAGCACAAGACTACTGGAAAGGTAAGCACAAGACTACTGGAAAGGGTAAGCACAGGACTACTGGAAAGGGTAAGCACAGGACTACTGGAAAGGGTAAGCACAAGACTACTGGAAAGGGTAAGCACAAGACTACTGGAAAGGGTAAGCACAAGACTACTGGAAAGGTAAGCACAGGACTACTGGAAAGGGTAAGCACAAGACTACTGGAAAGGGTAAGCACAAGACTACTGGAAAGGGTAAGCACAAGACTACTGGAAAGGTAAGCACAAGACTACTGGAAAGGGTAAGCACAGGACTACTGGAAAGGGTAAGCACAAGACTACTGGAAAGGGTAAGCACAAGACTACTGGAAAGGGTAAGCACAAGACTACTGGAAAGGTAAGCACAAGACTACTGGAAAGGGTAAGCACAGGACTACTGGAAAGGGTTAGCACAAGACTACTGGAAAGGTAAGCACAAGACTACTGGAAAGGGTAAGCACAAGACTACTGGAAAGGGTTAGCACAAGACTACTGGAAAGGGTTAGCACAAGACTACTGGAAAGGGTAAGCACAAGACTAGTGGAAAGGGTAAGCACAAGACTACTGGAAAGGTAAGCACAAGACTACTGGAAAGGGTTAGCACAAGACTACCAACTGTGTCTGAATGAACTTCAGGAGATGGCAGTATGTCAACCTCAGTGTCAGATTCAACGTCTGCACATCCCCGACTCTGCCTCTAGCCACCATCTTCATCAGAGTCTGCTGATACTCTGAAATCAGTTGATAGAAATCCCACACTTCCACTGTCAGAATCACCATTGATAATAAGCAACAAATAGAGGAACAACTGATACCTACACTACTATAGCCCAGTGTGTGTTAACAAAATAACAGTGGTGTGACTATTAGAACAGCAATACACACACCATCACACACTAAAATATTGCTTTGAATTGCTCATCAGTACTGACATAAAAATGTTTGGCTTATCATGTGCAGATGAAGGCATGCTCTATATGCTGTATGGACCTGGAAGGAGTTAAACAAAAGGTAAGGACTACATCATCACAATTAACAGCAATGCATGGGATAATATTTTTCCCCTTTACATTTCCAGTAACTATACCTTTAACAAGAACTTGGATGACAAGTCTAATGTAAGCCATGTGTAATCAATTAGAACATGCTATTAACTGTAGCAATCTTCAACCCCCCCCAAAAAAAAAAATCTCTTGTGAAGCAGAACTAATGTAGCAATTAAATTTATTTTTAGTATACATCAGTATTTAACAATTGAGATAAAAAAGCCTACCTGGAGCACCAATGCCAAGGACATGCTGTTCTGCACTTTCCTGACAGCTCTCTGGATCCCTGACAGTGGGCAGAAACTCTATTTGCTGTTAGTGGTGGATCTGTAGCAGGCAGCCTCTGGTACACATCCGATAATGTGCCACTGCAGCACTCTTTTCCGTCTAGATGAAGTGATATCAATGGCCCTATGGCACACAAGGTCATATGTCCTGCTGTGGGTACCTACTACATTAATGTCTGCAACGATTTGTTGCCAAATTTACATTCTGCCTGACATATTTCCATGTCCCTGCAGGAAGGCACCATGTCACGTAAAAGCTTCAACAATTACCTTATTCTCGGGGTCACTGAAGGGTGGTTTTTGAGGATTGAAATGCCTGGGTGTTTTAAAAGACAACAAAAGGATGATACACACAAGTAACACAAAACTACAAAATAACTGTTTACAGATAAAACATAAACGGTAACATTTCAGTATTACCCACTGCAAAAACATACAACAGTCTAGAAATTTGAAATATGAACAGGCTGGATGCAAACAAAAATAAATAAATAAAAATTGCAATAATAGCAACATATCCTTTTTTGTGCCATAAAAGAAATGTAGCCTTGCTCTCCCCATACCCCAAAAGAACAGACAAATGACACATTTTGGTAACAGACCATCGTTGAAATGTTAAAAGCGCTATCAAATGAATTGTTCCTTAAACATGTAAACAGAGTTAACACAGAACATTGCATATTAAGGTATTTCCAATCATGCATGCCTGTGAAATGCCCTGACAAATATGCCCATACCATCAGTATACTTATAACTAATGCATACAGACAAAATTGTAAAAGCCTTTGCTAATCAAACATATACATATATATAAAACTATTAACCAGATTTTTCTTAATTACATCTCAGCATATGAAGTATGTAGCTGTAGTATACTTATAACTAATGCATGCAGACAAAATTGTAAAGGCCTTTGCTAATCAAACATATACATATATATAAAACTATTAACTCGATTTTTCTTAATTACATCTCAGCATATGCAGTATGTAGCTGAAATATGCAAGCATACTTCTCAAGTTCAGTAATTCTCTGTGCAGATATATTCCAAACTAATAGCCTCTTTTCTGAATTCTCCACATAAACAAGTCCCCTCACCTTCAGTTTCCATAACTACACAGTTGCCTTTTTATGGTGTAGATTTAGGTCTGTCAGCGCGGTGAAAATGCAGACGAGGTGTGAACCCATTAGAATTGCTAAATCCAAAATACTTGGACTGTGTAGCAGATGTAAACATAGTGCAGACACTCCCTTAGTGTTTGTTTTTAGTGGAGTGCAATTGTGAATGATTACTGGTAGGGAGAAGGAAACCACATCATTGCAGACTGCCATACATCCAGTGGGTGTGTCAGGTTAGACGTAAAGTGTTGCATGTAATTTTGTCAAGGTTGGAAATGTAATTAAATGGCACACAATTCACAAGTTCCGTTCATTAACATCCAACCTCCCCTTCATTTGTAGTAACTGCACATTATATCGTTGCCATTTACTATCCTTGCACATTGTAAGCACAATGATGATGATGATGGCTTACAGAATGCATGTCTTAGATAATTGATAAGAGAAGAATCAGCAACAATCACAGAGGTGTAAGCCAGAGCTGCATATTTGTAAACGATACTCATAACTGGTTGTGTGATCACTTAGTGCACTAAAATCCAGCAATAATAAATGTACAAATTACACTTATATGGTTTCAGATTACTGTAGATGATGTTGCAGTTGGTAGTAAGCAAAAGGCTTTCAGTTCCTTGCTGCAAAGGTGATTGTGTGGCAAAGTGGGTTAAAGCACCCTTACTGTGTTCTGAACGTTCATTGGAGTGAGTTCAAATCCAGACCTATGTAGAAATATCTCATGTGTACTATCATTTTATAGTGTGTACGTCAGAGATTTATCTTCCTCATTTCAGCTACTTTTCCCTTTTTTATTTTATTCTATCTTTTTGTTTCGGATGCCACTGTACTGCTTAGTGCAAACCTGGGAAATAGAGATAATGAATGTTAGGTTTGGCTATGTACAAACTGGACTAGTTGCTACTCAGGAAGCAGACAGAACACTTGCAAACAGGGCTTCTGTAAAAGGGCAAAGGTCAAATAAAATACATCGTTGCAATTTATGTTTTCCACCACACAACTGTGCTCAGCCATTGAACATCTGCAGACAGGACTCAGACAGCCAATAATTGAATCCGGATACATTCAGTTATTTCTGTTGGGCACCATGCAAACCCCCTAAGTGGCATTGCATTGCGGTTAACACAGAGACCTTAAGAATGATTAGGAAGTTAGGGAATGTCATGCAAGTAGTCCTGTGGCAGCACGTGTAAGTGTAGGGCTGGAATACAGATGGTGCTGGGTTCTAGTACAGGGTGTGCAAACTAGTTTTACTGCAGTGACAGTGGAGTTTGTAGCAATGAATTGAAAAATAGACAAGTGTTATCTCAACATTCTTTTAACAACAGGTTTAAGTGTAGTACTGCCATACACATAGTCCTGGGTTCTAATTCAGGATATTCCATGCACTTTTACTGTTGTTCCACTTCCCATTATATTCACTCTTTTCTTATAACACTTTAGATAGTGGAACTAATACAAATTATATGTTTGAGGGATGAGACACCATTATTGTGCATTCAGATGTCTGACTGAGGGTGTACTGTCAATTATATTTCTCCAAGTACAGTGAATATAAAAAGTGTACATACACCTGCTAAAATGGCAGATTTTTGTGATATAAAAATGAGAACACAATAAATCATTTCAAAACTTTCCCACCTTTAATGTGACCTATAACATGTAAAATTCAATTGAAAAACAAATCCGTTAGAGGAAAAAAATATAAAAAATAAAAACAAAAAACGTACTATAAGCTGGTTGCATAAGTGCGCAAACCCTTAAACTAATACTTTGTTGAAGCACCTTTTGCTTTAATTGCAGCATTCAGTCTTCTTGGGTACACACCTGCCATCAATTAAAGAAACTCTGATTAATCCCAAATAAAGTTCAGCTGTCCTAGTAGAATTTTCCTGACATTTAGTCAGTAACCTGCTACAGAAAAAGCCATGGTTCGCAGAGAGCTTACAAAGCATCAAAGGGATCTCATTGTTGAAAGGAATCAGTCAGGAGAAGTGTACAAAAAATTTCCACAGTACTGTATATACCATGGAACACAGTGAAGACAGTCATCAAAAAGCGGAGAAAATATGGGACAACAGTGACATTCCAAAGAGCATTCCAAAATTGATGAAAGACAAGACAGAAACTGGTCAAGAAGGCTGCCAAGAGACATAAAGCAACAATGAAGGAGCTGCAGGAATTTCTCATAAGTATTGATTGTGTATTACATGCAACAACAATCTCCCGTATTCTCCATATGTCTGGACTATGGGGTAGGGTTGCAAGATGGAACCCTTTTCTTACACAGAAAAACATCCAGACCCAGCTAAAATTTTCAAAACAATACATCAAGTCTCCCAAAAGCATGTGGGAAAATGTGTTATGTTTTGATGAAAGCAAGGCTGAACTTTCTGGCCACAATTCCAAAAGGTACCTTTGGCACAAAAACAACACTTCACATCACCAAAAGAATGCCATCCCCATGGTAAAGCATGGTGGTGGCAGGATCATGCTTTGAGGTTGCTTTTCTACAGCTGGAATTGGGGCTTTAGTTAAGTGGGGGGAATTATGAACAGTTCCAAATACCAGTCACTTTTGGCCCAAAACCTTCAGTTGTCTGTTAGAAAGCTGAAGAGGAAGAGGAATGTCACTGTTCAACACAACAATGACCCCAAGCATACATCCAAATCAACAAATAAATGGCTTCACAAGAAGAAAATTAAAGTTTTGGAATGGCCTGACCAGAGCCCAGACCTAGTTCCAATAACAAATCTGTGAGGTGATCTGAAGAGTGCTGTTCACAAGAGATGCCCTTGCAATCTGACAGATTTGGAGCACTTTTGCAAGGAAAACTGGGCAAATATTGCCAAGTCAAAATGTGCCACGCTGATAGACTCCTACCGAAGAAGACTGAATACTGTAATTAAATCAAAAGTTGCTTCAACAAAGTATTAGTTTAAGTGTGTGCACACTTATACAACCAGCTTATTGTACATTTTTTTATTTTTTATATTTTCCCCTAACAGATGCTTGTTTTTCAATTGAATTGTACAGGTTATAGGTCACATTAAAGGTGGGAAAAGTTTTGAAATGATTTATTGTGGTCTCATTTTTTATATCACAAAAACCTGGCATTTTAACAAGGGTGTATACACTTTTTAGATCCACTATATAATTCTGCTATCTAGACATGCATGACCTTCACAATTACATGACACACATATGCAACTGGATCTATATCCAATAATCTTGTCAGGTCACATACATACATGCGTAACAGCTCAAACTGTCACCTGTATTTATGTAAAAAAAACATAACAGACTATGTTGAAGCAGCACTACTTCTGTGACAAAGATGGAAAATCAATGCTATGGAAGAAAAATGTTTGTCTCGTATGCCCAGGTTTGAATCCCACAGTGTAAAAATTTATTTTCCTCAGTATACAAAGACAGAAACAAATGTGTCAGGTTATTGCATTTATACTCCCAGTGCATGTGTGCAAACTTAACTCATCTAAAAGTTAAAAGTTAAAGACAGCTTTATTAAAGAATTGAGCATGCGTATCCCAACTGTAAAAGCAAGAATGCATATTTTAGTCTGTATCACAAACCATTTGTAGATGTCCAATATTAGACCATAGTGAGAGGTTGTGGGTTCAAATACCACAATTCACAGCTATACAATACCACTGGAATAAATGCCCTGCTGTAAACTGCAATCTGTATAACTGGAGCACCCATATGTGCAATATATACACATTTAAAGGATTACTTTCAGCAATCTGTAGTATAGTGTGCATCTATTAGGACTTGTACTTAAATTTAATAGTTCAGATAAAAGAGCTGCATATTTATATTAATGAATTGTATGTCACATATGATGGTACGAATTTCATCTTTTTTTCTCTCACTCCAAACCTTGTCTTTCTTTTTTTATTTTCTATTAGGTGTCACCAATTTGCCTCCATACCATCCATGTATACCATGTCACTAAATGTTATACAGCACAGCAAGGTAGTCCAACCCCAGTGGATCAGCCTAGCCCCACTCCACTGGCTCCAACAACAATCTCACATTTAACCATCATGCAG
Organism: Protopterus annectens; assembly: GCF_019279795.1. NCBI lineage: Eukaryota > Metazoa > Chordata > Ceratodontiformes > Protopteridae > Protopterus > Protopterus annectens. The sequence goes on along the minus strand of NC_056749.1, from coordinate 334,335,006 downwards.
CGGCAGTGGTCAGAAAAGCCTTTTACTTGGTCCATCTCATAAGTAAAAGCATTGCATCCAGAAAAAAGGAGGTTACCTCACTGTACTCCTTCCTCATTATGCCAATAATTGAGTAAACCACTGCCATTTGGTATGTACCTCTCCAAACACCTGCACCGACTGGAAAGGCCACAAAAATATGTCACTAAGAGAATCCATGGCCTCCAACACGTGTTCTACATGGACAGGCTCAAATCACTATCACTCTCTCTGTATCATACAGATTGCTCAGTGGTGATCTGTGTCTCACCTACAAGGGAATCTCAGACCCTGCTCTACTAGAGATGCTCCATATCCGTAAGTCTAACTCCTTATGTAGTACCTGATCAATAGGCCTAAATCTAATATGTGACATAAATAGAGCCTGCTGTAGAGACAGGTCTGTCTCCCAGAGGCTGCCCCATCTCTGGAATAGATTTCCCATACATGTCCAACAGAGCACCTCGCTGACTCTCTTCAACCTTGATGAGTGGATGGGAAATCACAAATTTGTCTCAGGGGTTCCACCCATGTCCCTCATTGACAGGGGTGACAGGTCGTGACTGAGATTTCTTTTTTGTGGATAAACTCTTGGCTAGGCTTGTAAGGCCCCCAGAGCCTTAGCCTAGTAATATCATATGATCCTATGATTCTATGCCTATCACTTCTGGGGGTCAACCTGACAGCACTACCTCTGCTGCAACTGCACTACCTGCACTCTCAGTTCTACCCTGGAAGCTGGTGCAGTGGTGTAGGAGGTGCGTTCATCACCCATCGGGAGATGCCAGGGTTGGTACATAAGGTCATGTACTTTACCATTGGTGTTTACCTATGTCAGATGGAGAGGCTGCTTTCCCTCATGGTCTGTAGGAGGAGAACACATAAAACACTCCAGCTCCCAGTGGAGTAAGGGGACAGTGATGACGGTTCAGTGGGTAAGGACTTGATTCTCTCCGTCGTAAAACCTGGCGGGCGTGATCCTGGGTTGTCCTCTTCCTCACCCCAATCATGGTGTCCCCAATCTTTTTGCTCCCCTCACCTTCCCTGTCTCGTCTTGTTTGATTGCATTTGCTTCCTCACCTTTTAAACTAATCTGACCAAGACATACCTAATTCCCTGACCCAGCAGTCATCTCTTACTGAATTAAAGAACAAATGAGCAACTGTTTCACAAAAAAAAAAAACAAATTGTCCCATACATAACTCTCCATTTCACACATGTCTTGTTGACACATACGATTCAGTCCAATTGGCTATACAACACGATTATGTTGTCATCTCTCTCTCTCTGGAGGTGACGGTCCAAATTCAGCTAATATTCTGCACATATAATCAGTTTTTACTGTTGAAGAAATGGATAGCAATGGTTCTTTCCTACATCCCTCCTGCACATTCCTGTATTGCTTTCTCTGTTCTTCCCCCTGCTTGCTCCCCATTTCACCACTTTCCTATCTACCCCATTTTAACACTTATAATCTGGTCAAAAAATAGAATAAAAAACTACACATATTAGTATCAGAAAAAGCAATGGATCCCTTCACTTTTTGGTCTCTATGTTTGATCAGAGTCTTGCATTGCGCAACAATGCCAAGCGAGGGTGAGCGGAAGTACAATGCTGCAGTTATCTCCACAAATTGTTGCTTCACATCGCTGGGCTATGCCAGCACACAGCAACGCATGTACTATAAAGAATTGAAGTCATTGCATTATCACTGTTTTTTTAAAAGTACTTAAAAGTACTTGATACACCTAGATTCGAACACAGTATCACCTTGGCTCAAAAAGAACTGTGTCAATGCATTTATACCTGCTGCCACAGAGTCAGTTAAGCAGAAGGTGTCTTTCATAGACTCAGTACTAACTCTCAAACTTTAGTAATGCGGCTTGCATTTGTTTACTGCTTAACTATGCAAAACATGGAAATGTGTATCTCGCAAGCGCAAACACTTTTGCCAATTATTGGGCAAAACCCACTGCTCGCCATGCTATGAAAAACTAAATATTGTTATATATTTCTGCTGTTTACTGTTCATTTCCTGTCTATGACAGGAAATTACATCTGGACACAAAACTGAAAGCCCTGTCTTACAACATGCAACATATTTACAATACAGCCATGTGTTGCCTCCTCCCAAGCACTGCAACCCTAGTGTCTCAGTACTTTTTTCACACATATATCACTTACACTACAGAACTTAGTATGACATATTAAATAACATGCAATACACATCAGTCTGTTAGCATGTAGAACTAGAACTATTGACCCATAAGCCTAAAATGCCTTGCCTGCAAGGCTAGGGAAGGAATCAGTATGGACCTTACCCACAGAGACATAGGTAACCTTTAACACACTTGACATGACCCATTTGGGTTTTGTCATGGGTAGATCTTGTTTATTAAACCTAGTGGACTTCTTTGATACTGACCACAACAAAATGGATGAAGGACACTGACCCCAAAGAACTGAAGGATAACAGGACATACTGCCAATGTTTTGTTATCCAAGGCCTTTGACACTATCCCCCGTTCGGATATCATGGAGAAAATCTCCCATCTGGGGATTAATCCATACATTTCTAGATGGATAGCCTACTGGCTCACTGACAGAACACACAGTGTCAAAGTTGGGGACTGCTCCATGACCATTAGACCACTTACTAGTGGAATACCACAAGGATCTGTGCTGGGCCGTCAACTGTTTGGAAACTATTTCTCTGATGTCCAGGCAAAGGTAGATGCCCTAAGGCTTACCAAGTTTGTAGATGACTGCCAACTGGATACAGTCATATAGAGACTCTCAACTACATTAACATATTACAGAACAGACTGTGACAAATAATTGGTGCCAAACCTACTGCTGAACTTTAAAGTCAAAAATGCCTCATTTTCACCTTCAGCAATGAAGTCTCCCTGATAATTATGATATAAATAGCACCTCTCTAAGCTCAAACACAGTGTTGTGGGACTTGGGAACACATGTTGATAGCAGTCTACACATCATTCACTATGTGCCCATAGTGGTGAAACACACATTCTACATCACATCCAAGACTAGGGAGGACATATCTCTGCTGTACACTACCCTTATCAGACCAGTAACGGAGTACAATGCTCCCTTCTGTCTGTACTTCACTAGACACTTGCAGAAACTAGGGCCTCCAAAACATGACATACATGGAAAGACTGAAAGACCTGTCACTGTACTCAGTATACGCAGATTGCTGAGAGGCAACCTATGCCTGGCCTACAGAGCAGACTCAGATAAACCCAACTGGAAATGTTGGACACCTGCAAATCAAATGGGACAAGAATAACTTGCTTCAGTGATCTTAACCTATCCCATGACATAAACAGAACATGTTAGGGAGACAGATATATCTCATGAAGACTGCCACTCCCCTGTAATAGGCTCCCACTGCATATGAAGCAGTGCTATTCAATGACCCTATTCAAGCATGACCTTGACAACTGGATGGGTAATTGTAAATTCAGTGCTGGGGTAGCACCTATGTCCCTCATGGACAAGGACAATTGGTGCTGATCACAAATTGGTTCTGATAACAATGACCATTTAACTATGCTCAAGAAGGGTACTTGTGTGTTTACATTCCTAAGGTTGTAAAATCCCTAGGGCCATTAGGCTAATAACCTCTTATGAGCCTATGAAGCTAAGGATCTATGCTGGTCTCCCAACATCTTCTCTCCAACATGCCCTGCTGATGCCATCTACTATAAGTTTACCTGCAGTCTTGTAAATGTCCGACTTGTGCCATGACAAGTGCATAAAGTACTGAGTTCTGCAGTCTGTGTAGGTAGAAGTTCTGTTCTCACTGGAGGTGTGTGTGCGTGTCTAGCCAGAAGAGATGTGTGTACCCTGCAGTTACTGTTCCAATCCCATGAATTGGCAGCATGTTGATACTTGCACATGCCTACACATCCATTTCATGCAGGCCTATCAACATCTTTTCTCCAACATTCCCTCCTGCTGTCATCCAATATAAGTTGACCTGCAGTCTTGTTCACAGGTACATAGGTTTTTACTAGGCTAATGACTGCAAGGGCCTTTTTAAGCCTAGCTATACATCCCAAATCTCTGACAAGTTATGATACCCTTGATAAGTGTAAGCAGAGGCTTGGGAGATGAAACATTTACAAGCAGAGGCCTAGGAGATGAGCTATTTACAGGTTGCTTGTGTCCGATGCCAAACCATGCATGAATTTCCTGATCCCCATCCAATTGTCCAAGTTGCACTTAAATTGGGTTAGGGAGGAGCTCTGCTTCCCATGGATAGAGAGTCTGTTGCAGAGATGGGATAGTCTCTGGGATACATACCTGTCTCACCAGCACACCATATTTATATCACAGGCAAAGTTTAAGTCTTTAGAACTGGTACTTCTGGTGCTGTTTGTTTTGTGCATATGCAGGAGGTCCATCACAGTGGGATCTGAAAATGCCTTGTATGCCATGCATAGATCTCCCCTCAAAAGCCTGTAGGAGACAGAATACAGGGATATAGCCTTGAGGCGGTCTGCACAGGACATTTTACTTATGTCTCATATTTTTTTTTAGTGAGTAACCTCTGTGGATGTTCCAGTTGTTGGATATGCCTGGTTAGATACATACCAAAGGGGAGATTGTACTCAATGATAGGTCTGATGAATGCCAAATATAGTGGAACAATGATCTCATTAGACTTAAATACCATATTTTTGTTTATAAGCTGCATAACATAGAATGATTTCCTCACTAGAGATAGGCGATGGTCAAATGCTAGATTACTGTCTATTTGTGTCCATAAGTCCCTATCTACTGGGTCAACGCTAAGAGGTGTGTTGTCAATATGATAGTTACCAGGGCTGGAAGACTTGCCGAAGGATACCTCTACACATTTCTTGGCATTTAGTCCATGGCTCTGACACCAGTTGTTTGTGTCAGTCCATCCTGGAGAACATTTGCAACATTGTGGGATTCGATGACAGCTCCTAATTTGCAATCATCTGCAAATTTGGTCAGGAAGAGACCACTGACATTGGTGTTGACTTCAGAGAAGTAAATGCCAAAAAGAGGAGGTTCAAGGACCAATTCCTGATGCACTACACTTGTGTCTGGTCTCTTTGAAGACCTGGACACCCAAATTCTAACTTCTTGGGTCCTGTGAGCCAGTTGGCTATCCACCAAGTGACATACGGGTTTGTACCTAACCTCTTGAGTTTGTCATGATGCCCAAGTAGGATATTGTGTCAAAGAGCTTGGCAGGTCAAGGTAGGTACTGTGAACAATTTTGCCATCACCCATTGGTTTTTTATCCTTCTCAAAGAAGTCCACCACATTGAGTAGGCATAACCTGCCCTTGGTGAAACCAAAAGGGTTGTGTCCAGTGTCTGTTGGTTTACTATATTCATTACTGATCATTTCCATGATAATTCTTTCCATGGCTTTACATATACGACTAGTGAGACTTATAGGTCCTGTAGTTTCCAAGGTCTGTAGATGACCCACCTTTGTGCAGAGAGATGACTGTTGCTGTTCTCCATTCATGAGGCATAAAGCCTGTTTGTAGGCTACAGTTAAATAGCAATATCTGAGGGCCTAATAGGTCATATTTCATGCTATTTAAAAGGCATCCTGGGATATTGTCTGGACCCATTGATTTAGTGTTCTAGGCCTTAGAGAGAGCATTAAGGACCTATTTCCTTGTGTTAGCAGGGGGAGTTATATTTGATGGTATTTCCTGAGAGAAGGTTGAGGGGGAGAGAGGGTAAAGTTGGAGCTGAATTTATTGGCCAGTAAGTTTGCTATATCTTCTGACTCAGTATAGTTCACTCCATTTACAATGGGCTCTGCACACAGTTGTGCATTGCTTTTGAGGATGCAGACATAGCTAAAGAATGCCTTGTGGTTCTCCTTGGCCTGAGAGGCCAAATTTACTACAAGTTAGCTTTTGTAGACCTTATCATTTCAGTTGTTTGTTTAGTTTGATGAGAGTGCTTTTATCCTGCAGCATGTTGCAACCAGCATTTTTTCCATGATTGTATTCCTTCTGTTATAAAGCCTATTGATTTTGTGATTTCACCTGGGTGGCTTGCTTTATTTTTTGAGTTAGTTCAGGACTTCTTCCTGCAGGGTACAGCTGCCTCTGTGAAGCTATTAATATGCTTGTAAAGGGTTTCTGTGAACAGTTCAGCATAGGCAGTAGTGTTGCTAAGGTTTATCGGGCTTGAAATTTTGCCAGGTTATCATTTAATAGCAGGAAGTTAGCCTTAGAGTAGTTTAGCTGGGGGTCCAGATTTTATTTTTACTTCAAAAGGGAACATTTTGCGATTTCACCTTACCAGGGATGACATTACAATATAGGGGGTGTGCTGCTCTCTCTCATATTAGTGAGGACCAGATCCAGTATAGTTTCACCCCTGGTTGGTATATTGACAATCTGGTCCATGTAGTTTATGTTTAGAAAATCCAGGAATCTCTGTGCCTCTATGTTTGGTGTCATATAGGATTTCCAGTTAATTGTATCATAAGTAAAGTTGCCCATGAATATGGTAATGTGTTGGATGGTGAGTGTTGCCAGTAAGTTTAAATACATGGTATGGGTTTTTCCTGAGTCATAGAGGGGGACCTATAACTTACAAGGAAGTGGTATTGGATTTTGCCTGTGGTAATTTGAACATTGAGCGGCTCTAGTACATTGCATTGTTTAACCAGCCTTGAAGTATATTTATTTTTGATGTAAATCGAGACACCTCCACCTTTAGTCTCTGTCTGTATAGTAGCTGGTCTACATATGTGGAAGGCGTTATAACCTTGCAATGTTGGTGTGCTCTCCATGGCTTTAAACCATGTCTCAGTGACTGCACAAACGCAAGCATTCTAAAGGGTGAAGAGAGCTTCTAGGGGTGAAGTATTTTGTTTAGACTCATAGCAGTGAGCAGTAATACCTTTAGATTTTCTTGGGTTTGATTTGTTATGTCAAACGTACTTTCAGTTTGGCATTGCCTAAAAAGTGAGACTTGTGCCTTGGCACTTACATAATGTACTGATTTCTGTAGTCTGTGTACATAGATAGGTAGGGGTTCTATTCTCACTGCAGTCAAGTGTGTGTGTGTGTGTGTGTGTGTGTGTGTGTGTGTGTTCCTGTCTAGCCAGAACAGCAGACATGTGTTCCACAGTTACCACTCCAATCCCATGGATTGATGGTATTTTGATACTTGACATGCCTACACATCCATTTCATGCAGCCCCCCCCAACATCTTCTCTCCAACATGCCATGCTGATGTCATCCACTATAATTTGACTTGCAGTCTTGTAAAAATCAGACTTGTGCCATGGCACTTGGGTAATGTACTGAGTTCTGTAGTCTGTGTACTTAGATAGGTAGGGGCTCTATTCTCACTGCAGACAACTGTGTGTGTGTGTGTCTAGCCAGAAGAGCAGAAGTGTGTATCCTACAGTTACCACTCCAATCCCATGGATTGACAGTATTTTGATACTTGCACATGTATACATATCCATTCCCTGCAAGCCTCCTAACATCTTCTCTCCAACATGCCCTGCTGATGTCATCCACTATAAGTGGACCTTCAATCTTGTAAAGTCAGACTTGTGCCATGGCGCTTGCATAAAGTACCGAGTTCTGTAGTCTGTGACTTAGATAGGTAGGTGTTCTGTTCTCACTGCAATCAACTTGGGGGGTGCACTTGCTTCATAATATAAAGAGCCTTTTACACCAGCATGTAGGGAACTATTATTGCCATATTCTCCTCAACAGACAATGCTGATGTTATCAGCTATATCTGATTTTTGTTTGTGCAGTATTCCCTCTACTGCAGGGGCAGACACTGGCTTGGAGGCCAGGAAGAAGTCAACTCATCCTATACGATACAGATTACAGTGACATGGATTTCAGTCTATCCACATACATCATGTCAAGGTTTGTATGCACTTTGTTTTATTGGTGGGTAACCTGTGTGTTCTATCCAGCTGCTATATTTCTCTGGTGAAGTACATGCAAAAAAGAGCAATATATTCTATAATAGTGTTCTGATGAGGTTTGATTACAGTGCTATAATATAATCCTGAGATTTGAATACAATGGCTTGACTTATGATGTGCACACCATATGCTTTCAATACCAGTGTGGACACTTGGTGGTCAGAGTGCTATGTATGTGTGTTCCCAGTGCTTTGCTTACATTACTGGGTTTCAGCATAGTGGGACTGCTATCAATGCTGTAATCAGCAGGGAATTCCACTTTGCAGAAGGCCAAAATGAAGACACATTTTTACATTTACTTGTCAACCATGTGGCTCTTCCACCAATCATATGTCGATGTTAGCCCCTCCTGTAGTTAATATGTTATCATCATAGGTAGACCAATGATTGCATCCAATATGCAAGAATCAGCAAACACAGTAAGCAAAAGGCTGTATACTTTAGCCTGAACTGTCGTGAAATAGATTCCAAATAGTAAAGGGCCAAGCAGAGATCCTGGGGTTCACCAGTTGTGACAGCTTTACAGATACAAGTTGGTTCACCAACTTTCACAGTATGTGTTCTATCAGTGAGCCAATGGGTTACCCATTTAGTGACATGAGGATTAATCCCCATCTGGCATAGTTTCTCAATGATCCCTGCACTGGGGATGGTGTTCATACTCTAAGCCAGTTGAGGAGAGTCAGTATGCATCTTCATCCAAGGCCTATCACACAGAATCAATGGGCAGTGACAACATCACAGATCGCCTATCACATGACTCAACCCATACACCTTCCTGACACAGTTGAAAGCACACATCAGCACACCATCCACACAGACTATATTGCTGCAGAAGGATGTTTTCAACATGCATCCATGTGTGTTGTGAGAGAGAGAGCACCCAGCGGATGCATGTATAGACATCCTGATTCTCCTTATCTGTGAGGCAGACCAACATGTAATCATGCACCTTTGCTAAATGGACACTACTGATATCCCAGTTTTGTGCAACACACCTATGTGAGTTGTTAATGCTACATCATGTCTGTTATATCTATTAGATGTCCTCAAAGAGGACATCAAGGGCTTTCATGATAAAAACACCATCAGTCTTTTGAACTAGACAATCTTAAGGCACTTGACACAAATCCACATTGAGGTATTCTTTCAGCACCTATATCACCAAGTGGGTAGACCTTTCCTCCTGAGTAGTATAATTAATATTCTGAAATGCTGGATATTTGACCTGAATTCTGCACTCATAGGGACAGTACTGCCTTCTAACTGATGTGCCATGACTTTCTGAATATCAGTCCAAATGAAAACTAACAACTTACTGTGTCTAAAATATTTCCTAATACCAAAACCCTATAATGTTCTACACATCTTTTTAGTCTTGGTTCCCAAGCATTGAAGTATCTGTTTGTTCTCAAAGTACTGCACATACTGTTCTTATCAATATTTTTGACTGAAGGTTATTTTCACTGATTGAAAGTGTATTTACTGAGGCTATATGCAAACTGTGAAAGCCTGCTTTAATATGGCTGCATTTCTTCACTTAATGCAAAGAGAATACTGCATTTTGTACATTTAAATAATATCTGATCTAATTACTACTATATCTGGTTTTCTTGCATCTGTTTTCTGAAATGTTGGTAATCTCAATGCAACAGTCTTGCCACATTATGTCTTTCAGTATATGGGCCCCTCTGCCATTAGTGCATCTCATCCACCAACATGATGTGTGACTGTTTTCATTTCTGTTTTACAGAACCTGCTATTTTCTGTTTCTCCCACATGTATAATGGACTTTGTATACCAGTGTGTGTATGTAGTCCACTATCCTTGGCCATCAATGTTAACCTTTCATCTTTTTGTTTAAATTCACCTCTCCTTAACCATTCCTGCATCAGATCCTGATTGAGATGAGGTTGCTCATCTGATCTGATGAAGTTCAAGTAATGAACTGAATGAAAAGTGCTTCCTTAAACTGATTTTGAACTCCACCGTGACTGCCATCACTTTTTATCATTGTTGAAATATAAAAGTCTTTAAGTTGTTCTTTATGTGGAGCTTTTCTCCTTGGGTCTCCACTGAAAATGTGTCACCTAACCAGTGGACTAACTCTGTTAACAAAAGACAAGTACATACATACATACATGCATACATAAATAAATAAATAACATACATGGCATCTAAATATGTTGACATGTGTGAAGTGGCCTATAGTTCAGATCCAGTGATCAGGTCTGCACATCTGGGCTGCTAGGCTCTTTTCTGACCATTATTTAAGTGATGGATATCACAAATGACATACACATCTTGTGTCCAAAGAGCTGCCTGAAGGACTACAGATTGTGGGCAATCATTGACTCCAACTGTGATAGCATAATACAGACAGTATCAACAGACACCAAAGATTGGTGGCACAGCCATGACAACACCTGCAATGACAAGAAAACATGGGGGAATTGTTATGTCAAGAAAACAAATAAACAACTCAGGTATAATACAGACATCACATCCTATAATCAGACCAATAGGTATGTGACCTGTGTCCTGGGGTAGATGGTAAGTGGAATGTCCACCAGCATGTGGTCACAGTTTTGACTACTCCCTTATATGTATTACAACTATGTGAAGGATATCCACATGACAGGCCATAATACCTCGATAGTTCACTGCCTTCATCACACCAATAACTGAGTACAATGCACCCCTCTTCATGTACCTCCCTACACATCTTCAAATTGATATGTAACTGAAGTGTAGCACCTTTATCACAGTGAACTGTCACACATCTTATTGGCCATACCTAGGTATTATTTTTGTGGCATAAACATTACTGTAAGATGGTGCAGATCCCATATTGCATTGTTACACCAGATGCATGTGTGCTAAGAGATCCGATGATGGCCACAGTGCATACACAGGTGTTTGACAACATTAATGGTATGGGTAACAATCGTGACAGTGTGGATTGTGCCATATATAAATATATATATATATATATATATATATATATATATATATATATATATATATATACATATACACACACACACACACACAATGCACATCAGTCAACTAGCCTGTATTTATCCGAGTTTATTTATTCAAGAGTTTTCACCTTTTTTTACCTTTTCCACGAGTTTTACTAATTTTCATTGGGGGTTTTTTCTTGTAATTTTGAGTTACATTTTACAATTTTACATTTGTACAAGTTTTAAAGATGTGGGGGTACGTCAACATTTTTAAGGTTTTTAAAATGTTTTATTAAAAGTTTTTAATGTAAAGAATTATAAAGTAATATCTTATTTATTACTTTGTAATTAACATATAAATTGTTCTATGTACACACTGTTTTAATCAAATAACAGTGTAGGATGCAAATATATATATAATTTTAGTAAAGAATATAATATAACATTTTAGCAAAAAGGTTTGGTGCAGTCCAGGTCTCGTGTATTTAGTTTTATGTTTTATGTATTGTCTTATGAAAGTAACAAACAGTGTGTTACAATTTATATTTATGTTTGTGGTGTATGACTAAATTTTCGTCATTGAACTGTGAGCATGTGATTTTATCAATTGGGTATTTAAACCCATTGGAGAGAGGAAATGAAATGTTCTGAGGAAGCCTGGTATTAAAGCCGGGAGAAAGCGCTTAACAGTATTTTCTTTGTACTTTCTTTGCGGTACTGTGGATTTATTGTGGCTGTCCGTTTTTGGAATTAAAGGATATTAAGCTTCAGAGTACGACTATTTTTAAGGTTTTACGAAGCTGTTGGTTTTGCTGCTCAGCCGGAGTATCTGGTTTTCAGTTTTTATTGTTGTGGTTTTAGCCTGTATTTATCATAATGTCACATACAGGTATTGCAGAGTCTCTCCTAACACCTTCAGCAGATGTTACAGTACCAGGACAGTGTGCATGATTACCCTCATAGAGTGTGGACGTATCATAATAGTTATACGAATGTGTTTGTACAGAATTATCTCTGATCACTGTAAATTACATATGTTATGTCAGGGACATGGGAATAATGGTGATGGTATTGTTTTTATATTGTTCATGATTGTGCTTGCTTATTTTAATGTTGTCCATGAGCCTTTACCTGTGTCACACTTGCTGGAGACCTCAGCTGAGGTTACACTTATATTCAACTTTGGAGATGTAAACAGAGTGATGAAATATTTTTTACTTATTTTCAACAAAAAAAACTTCAAGATAGAGGTTAAATAAGTAAAGTGAGAGCGGGCACCCCTGCCTTGTACCATTTATTATTTGAATTGGGTTTGAATTCTTTTTGTTTATATTTAATGTAGTGGATGCCTTGTTATAGAGAGTTGTGACCATGTTGATATATTCATCAGGTAAGGCAAAGTGCTTCATAATCTTGAAAAGAAAGTGTACGTTTACCCTATCGAATGCTTTTTGAGTGCCTACTGAGAGTGCATTCTTAGGTTCATAGGTTGGTACTAGGCTATCGGCCCTAGGGCCTATGCAAGCCTAGCCATAACAATTCCTTGGATATTTCTTCCCACAATATTTACTCCTCTGGACCCCTGTCTAGCAGGGTGACTGACATGATCCCCAGGGTGAATTTCCTATCTCCCATCCAATCATCAAGGTTCCTTTTGAAGAGGGCCAATGAGGTGCTCTGCTTGACATGTATGGGCAGTCTATTCCAGAGTATGGGGAGTCTCTGGGTCAGGAAGCTATCCCTCCAGCATGTTTTGTTCATTGTGATGACAAGGTTTAGATCCCTGGAGCGTGTGGCTCTGAGAGATTGGGATTTCTTTATGTGGAGCATGTCCAACAGCTCAGGGTTTGACATGGCCTTGTATGTCAAGCAGAGATCGCCTCTGAGTAGATGATACAGCACAGAGTATAGCTGGAGTTTTTTTAGACGGTCAGCATATGGCATCTGCTTTAGGCCTGTGATTCTTTTAGTGAGGTATTTCTGTAGCCTTTCCAGCTGTTGCAGATGTCTTGTGAGGTACATACCAAACGCGGCATTATACTCTATAATGGGTCTAATGAGGGATGAGTACAGTGGGACAATGACCTCCTTTTTTCTGGATGAAAAGCCCTTAGTGATGAGGTGTGCCACATAGAAGGATTTCCTGACTGTTGTGGCAATGTGGTTATCAAAAGTGAGACCACTGTCCACCTGTGTCCCTAAGTCTCTCATCACGCTTTCGATGTTGAGTGTCCTGCCACCTATGTGGTAATTCATGGGTACATGTTTTTTTTCCAAAGGGGATAACTATACATTTCTTTGCATTAACCTTGAGCCCATGGCTCTGGCACCAAGCATCTGTTTCTGTAAGGCCCTTTTGTAGAATATCCACATCATTTGGGGATTCAATAATGGCTCCCAGTTTGCAGTCATCTACAAACTTTGTTATCCAGAGTCCCTTAGTGTTGGCCTGTACTTCAGAGAAGTAGATGCCAAACAAGAGTTGTCCCAGGACTGAACCCTGAGGTACTCCACTTGTCACTTGTCTGGAGCTGGATTTGGAGTCGGCTACTTTTACAGTCTGGGTTCTGTCAGTAAGCCAGTTGGCAACCCATCAAGTGACGTAGGGATTTATGCCCAGCTTAGTAAGTTTATCTATGATTCCAGAGTGGGGGATGGTGTCGAAGGCCTTGGCGAGGTCCAGATAGGCTGCATGGACCACCTTACCCTCGTTCACAGCTCTGGAGACTGATTCGAAGAAGTCAATCAGATTCAGGAGACAAGATCGGCCCTTCACAAACCCAAACTGGGTGGGGTCCAGTGTTTTAAGGTTGCCAATGTCTTTGTTTATAAGTTCCATGATAATGCATTCCATGCCCTTGCAGATCAGGCTTGTCAGACTGATGGGACAGTAGTTCTCGGGATCCAAGGCAGATCCTCCCTTTTGGAGCAGGATAACTGTAGCTGTGTGCCACTCACTGGGCATGAAGCCTGAGGTGAGGCTATGATTAAACATGACACTTAGGTGAGGTGCCAGTTCATTTTGTAGTTCATGTAGTGCACAGCCTGGGATGTCATCTAGTACTTGGGTGATTTGTCATTCACTGTCATATTGGTTTTGGCTTCAATGTTGTCCCACACATGTCTATTATTCATGAATCCTAATTGGTCATGAAATATGATGTGTGGTAGTACCTTTTGTAATCTATATGCAAGAACATATTCAAGCAAATCAGTTTGCACAGCTTCACAATATTCACCCTACCCCAACTGTATATAACATCCCTTACAGATGTCCTCTGCATTATTCATGTAAGGATGCTTATCTCACATAGAGATCCTCACCATTGTTGTGTCACCTTGTTTGACAGTTACATAATATACATTTTTCACTGTGCTGTCCCTACTGCACCAGACTGATATGTGATTGGTATTGCTGCTACAATCATCTTCCACTGACATACCCTCATTTGCTGTACATTAGGTTGTTTCACCTGTACTCTTTCCCTATATTCATTCCTACAATTCATTCATGTGTCCCTATTCAATACACATACTTCCCCCTAAGTGTATATTTTACATGACAGTCCAAGTACCCTTACAAATAGGTTCATAGGTTTATAGGTTCATACTAGGCTATCTGCCCGAGGGCATTTACAAGCCTAGCCCATAGTTTTGTGGCTTACGCCACCCCTTTAGTATGGGGAACTATACCCATTATTTTGCTGTGCCTCTGTTGAGCAGTGACACTGAGGTAATCCCTGGGGTATATCTGCGATCTCCCATCCATTGGTCAAGATTTCTCTTGAACAAGGCCAGCGAGGTGCTCTGCCTCACATATACCGGGATTTTATTCCACAGCATAGGGAGTCTTTGGGTGATGAATCTATCCCTCCAGCGTCCTATTAATAGCCGTGTCGAGGTTTAAGTCTCCGCCCTTGTGGCTCTGACGGATCTAGATTTTTGAGGTGAAGCATATTCATCAAATCTGGGTTTGACATGGCCTTGTATGTTAGGCAAAGGTCACCTCTGAGCAAGCGGTGGCGACTGAATAGAGCTGGAGTTCTTTCAGTCGGGCAGCATAGGACAGATGTTTGAGACCCTTTATCCTTTTGGTGAGGAACTTTTGTGGCCTCTCCGGCTGCTGCAAGTGTCGGGTCAGATACATTCGAATGGGGCATTGTACTCAATCATTGGTCTGATGAGTGATGAGTATAGGGAGACTATGACCTCCCTTGATCTAGATGAGAATCCCTTCATGATAAGGTGGGCAATGTAGAAGGTCTTCCTAACTACTTTAGCTACATGGGTGTCGAATGACAGACTACTATCAACCTGGGTCCCCAGGTCCCTGATAACTTCTTCTATGCTCAGTGGATTGCCACCTATTTGGTAGATAGGGTAACCTTGTTTTTCCCGAAGGGTATGACTATGCATTTTTGGCATTTAACTTTAGGCCATGGCTCTGGCACCAGTTATCCGTTTCTGTGAGACCCTTCTGAAGGATATCTGTGTCAGATGTGTTTTCTACTATGGCGCCCAGTTTGCAGTCATCTGCAAACTTTGTCAGCCATAACCCTCCTGTGTTTGCTTGTACTTCGAAAAGTAGATGCCAAACAAGAGTGGGCCCAGGACTGAGCCCTGTGGTACACCACTTGTGACAGGCTTTGAGTCTGACATGGCGCCAGCAACTCTGACCCTGTGGGTTCTGTCACTCAGCCAGTTTGCAACCCATCTTGTGATGTATGGGTTAACATTTAAGCTGATGAGTTTTTCAATGATACCCGAGTGGGGTATTGTATCAAGGCCTTCGCCAGATCGAGGTAGGCTGTATGGACTGCCTTTCCCTCATCAATGGCTTTGGTGACTGTTTCGAAAAAGTCAACCAAGTTTAGAAGGCATGATCTGCCTTTGACAAAGCCAAACTGGGATGGATCCAAAGTCTGCAAATTCCCTATGTCTTTATTTATGAGGTCCATTATGATCCTCTCCATGGCTTTGCAGATAAGGCTTGTCAAGCTAATGGGCCGGTAATTTCCAGGGTCGGTGGAGGCACCGCCTTTGTGAAGTGGGACCACAGTTGCAGTGCGCCACTCCCTGGGTATGTATCCAGAGGTAAGACTATGATTAATCAGCTGTCCTAGCTGTGGGTTTAATTCCTCATTGAGTTCGTGGAGCACACAGCCGGGACACCATCAGGTCCCATGGATGCTGTGTTTTTGCTTTGGAGAGAGCAGTTCTCACTTGGGCGTTGGAGATGTTTGGGGGCTGCAATCGCTTGGTATAGATATCTCTCCTTTTGGGGAGGGGAGAAGTTTGCACTGAACCTGTCAGCCAGTATGTTGGCAATGTCTGTAGGATCAGTAATCTTCACATCATTTTGAACTAGTTCTGAGCATATCTGGGAGGTTCCTCCCAGGTTTCTAACATAGCTAAAGAAGGCCTTATGATTGTCTTTTGAGTCTTTAGCTATTTTTCTCTCAAAATTTGCTTTGGATGATTTTATGAGAGCTCTTAGTTTTTACTTATAGTGATCAAGGGTGTCTTACCTTTTAAGGATTTTGCTCTATCTTGTAGTAGCTTCCTCCTTTTGTTGTAGAGTTTGTTTATGGCTGGGGTCCACCAGACTGGACGCTTGCCTTTGGTACAAGGAGTCTTTGTTTTGCTTGGGATTGCCTTATCCATGCAGTCCTGCAGGTGCTGGTAGAAGGCATTTGTAAGTGATTCAGCGGCTTGAGTACTGTTTTCCGCCAGCTCGGGGCCTTAAAGGAGACCACACTAGTCTTTAGAAGTGTGAAGTCGGCTTTAGAAGTTCTTTACTGTGGTCTTTTTATTTCAGGTGGGGTGGGATGAGGACCTCCAGCGAGATTAGTTTGTGATCTGATCTCACCAGTGAGGGGTATACTTCGGTGTTGAACATTGTGCTCCCATGTTCGTGATGATGAGATCAAGTATGTTTTCTCCTCTTGTGGGATGGTGACTAGTTGTTCCATGGCATTTGAGTTTATGAATTCCAGGAACTTTTGGGCTAGGGTGTTTGGGCTTGAGTAGTGTTCCCAGTCTATATTAGGGTAATTGAAGTCACCTAGTATGATGGTGTTTGGTGATACATTTATCCCCTCTAGTGTTTTCAGGAAGGCCATGTGAGGTTCCTGAGTTTGTGAGGGTGGCCTGTAACATGCTACAATTTGCAGAGCAGTCTTGCCTATGGTTAATTGCACCTGGATGGTCTCCGATGCATCGTGCGTTGCCACCAGTCTTGAGGTGTGGGTGTCTTTGATGAATATGGATACCCCCTCCTTTCTTGGTATTGTCCGGATTTTGGGGCGAACGCATGATAAGAGGTAAAACCTGATAGTGCTGGGGTGCTCTCAGGAGCCTTGAACCAGGTTTCTGTCACTGCACAGACATCGATGTTCTCCATACTGAGAAGGGCCTCGAGTGCGTGCATTTTGAGATTTAGACTTCTGGCATTGAGCAGCATTACCCTTAGTTTTTTCCTTTTTGTGTTCTAGGGTGGTAGGTTTAGAATTTGAGCCTTGCCTAAAAAGGCACTATGGGGTGGCAAGAGCCTTTGCCAATATCCGAATCCCAGGGTGACAGGTGCAAGCCGTCCTTTGCGAAGCAGCGTGGCTTGTCCAGCATGTCATCCCAGGCAGACAGACATTGGATCCCCTTTGAATGACACCAGAGTTTAAGCCAATTGTTAAAGCTGATCATCTTATCTCTGTATTGTGGCATCATTCTTGGTGAAGGTAGGATACTGCTCAAGGTCAGGGTCATACCTGCCTGGGCTACATAATCAGAGAGCTCCTCAATGTCTCTTTTCATGTAGTCCAAGGAGGTACGTCTCAGGTCGTTTACACCAGCGTGGACAATGACTGAGTCATATTTGTACCTGCTGTTGAGAGACCTGAGTGCTTGCGTTATGTGGCGGATTCTAGCACCCGACAGGCAGCTTACTGTGACCTTCTCCTTAATCAGTCTGGTGAGCGGGACGTCAGCGTGTCTGACTATGGAGTCACCAATGACTAGTGTGTCTGGCATTGTGTTTGGCCTTAAGGGCTGTGACTGTTTGACACTCTGACTGTGAGGTCTATGTGTTGCAGGTGTTGTGTTCTGAGGTGGTGGTTGTTTGGGTGTCTGCTTTGGTGGCCTCTGCTGTTTTGGTAGATTTTTGATCAGAGCCGAGTATGTCTTTGTGTGTTTATGTGTATGATTTGAGGTTGTGATGGTACTATGTGAGACTGGGTCTATAGTGTGTGTGGTAACCTTCTCCTCCTGACTGGTCTTGCCAGTCCTATGTTGAGAGAGCTCAGCCTCCAGTTTGGCCGTATAGTTGCATCTCTCGCATGTATTTGTGTTTTGTGGGAGGAGGAGAGGGTTGTCTGTGTACATGAGGCAATTGTAACATTGCCTCAATATTCCCAGGTTCACCAGCTGAGCAGGAGAGGACACTAGCAACTGATCCCTCGACATGCTAGAAGGACTAGACAAAAAAACTTTAAAAGAGATTCCGGGGGATGTGGGTGACCGAGAAATGGGGTTTTGCCTTTTTGGGGAGCTATCTATAAGAGTGCCGTATCAAGGTAATAAGTACTGTAGGAGCAAGTGCTAGGTTTAACAGATAGAGAAAAGTCTACTTGGAGTCAAGTAGAGATGATCTTTTAGGTATTAGAGAAAGTGCTAGTAACAGGGATGCTTAAAGGTAAGATTGAAAAGAATGCACTCTGCAGTGTGCACTAGAGAAGTTAGATATGAAAGTAGGTAACTTGAGTTTTACCTGTTTAAAAAGTTAAGGTTTAGTGGAGAGTTACTATTTTTAAAACAGCAAGATGGACTGAAAGGGGTGGTTACTTTTGTATTTTGGTACTATGAAATACTGTAGGATGGCCAATAAATTTAAATAACTGAAGGGGTGGGATTTCAAAAGTGATGGTTTTGTGATTACTCACATAACCCAGTGAAAGTAGAGAGAAATGAGATATATGGTCAGATTAACATAAGAGGCGGGCAACTAGAAAGACAGTGGTATTTAACAAGACAACTTAAATGGGTGGGAGGGAGGGAAAAATTCTGCTTGACTCAGAACAGAGAGAGCTGTGGCCTCTTTTGAAGTTTTAATATGCTGTTTAAAACAGAATGCAAGCAAAACACAAGATAAAGAAAACAAACTACAGTATTCAAAATATAGAAAGGCAATACAGAAATACAAAAAATAACAGCAAACTAACCTTTCCTTCACAGCAAAGTGTAGCAGAGTCTGGATGAGCCTTTCTGGTAATCATTTACACAACTTCAATACAGAATACCAGGAATGGGATTTCACAATAACCTGCACTGTAGATACATTGTCCTGTACTGTGTTCAGATGTTCGGACTATATACTTAAAAATCATGCCTCTCAACTGTCCAGATTTTAGCTTTTGTACCTTTTGGTGTGTTTCTTATAAAATTTGTGGTTTTCTGTCATATCACAGGGATGATCTCAGGACTGGTGTATTTCATTAATTACATACATTTGCGTTTCAGACTTCAAATCCTTCAAAACATGTATCTTAACACAGACCCTGGTTACTGTAGCACATTTCTAAGAAGCAAATATGTCAAATATATCCTTATTTCTGGGTCATTGTCCCCCATTATTTTGGCCTTTGTTAAGATGTCTTGCACTATGAGACTGAGAGCCATTTGTTAAGACGTGGTAATCATTGTGGCATTCCACACAAAACCACAGACTTTCAGTGCTCTGAATTACACAAGATTGCTATCTGTGTTCACTTACATTGTTTCCTGGCCAGCAACATTGTTACCAGCCATGAAGCCTTGCTTATTTATGTTCAAAAGCAGTGCATGGCATGAATATGCAATGAGAGCTGTTGCTCACCACACACACATGTAAACTCCATATAGTCTCCACATGAAGCCTACATGGCATTTATTGAATCCCAGGGTAAGTCTAGACACATTGTAATGTCTTGAAACAGTCAATTAAGTACCCATGTAACAAAAATGTAATAGTAAATATGTATTTTTGCTTTCTTATTCATAGTTTAGCAATACTAAACTTGATAGCTTTTGACACATTTCATGAGGCATTAGTATGCATACACAGATCTACTTTGAAAGGTCGAACTTCATATAATCAAAATCCATTTTCGTGAAATGAAAATAGTGAAAAGCTTAAATACCCAAACAGCAAATATTTCCCAGGGTAAGTAAACACTTGGCCAAACTTAAAGGAAATAGACACTGAAGTAAGTAAAACCCACCTAGGAGGGAGGATATGCCCACCACACACCCCCACTGTGGGAGGCTGCACTACACACATCCCCCTAACTATATATACTAACTCCAGGATTGCACTACAGCAGAGAAAATGGCATGTTGGGCAAGTGTTTACTTACTCTGGGAAATATTTGCCATTCAGGCATTTAAGCTTTCACTATTTTTGTCCCACGAAAATAGATTTCGATTACATGAAGTTCGAACTTTCAAAGTAGACCCGCATAGAGACACAAATCAATATCTTCGTAATAGAAATATACAAGCAAGGATTTATTTTTAAAACCACATTATTAATCTATTACAGATAAGCTGTAAAATTCAAAGATATTAAAAGAAACAAGTTCCCCTATGTTGTGTACCCTCTTCATATTTTATCAAATGAGCATGGCTCAGATCCATACGTTTCAACTCCAAACCTGCCTTGAATCAATGTGAGATATGGGAGTGTTCATTTTCTAATGCTTTTGCCAAATTTTAGACACTTTTTACAATCCTTATAGTGTTTGTTAGTGACATGTCATAATAATCAGTTGCACAGTATCATGGAATAGAAATAAAATCTTGAAATAAGGCAAAATTTTCTTTTCAAATTAACATAAAAAAATATTCCACAATAAATCCAAACTGAGATAGTTTTGAACAGCTATGCACAGAGCTCTCCCTGGTATCTTCTGAAGAAGGCTGGCAGAGGTTCTCCAGCTGTGCCCCTTTTAAGCAGACTATATGGTAGTACCACTTGCCACCACCCAGCAAATAATTATCAACTATCCAAAGGCCCTTACAATGGTGTCCAATTATTACTGTGCAATATTATTATCCAATTGGTAGATGTGACTAAACAATCAAAGCTTATTTGGAGTGACCTGGACAGTAAACTCTATAAATATACAATGTACTCTAAAGCTTAAACTATCTCCACACAAAACCAGCCACAGTTAAAAGGTTTTAAAATATTTAATAATAAATAATTAAAACCACAAGACAATACTTTCTACTATACAGTGCTAGTCAAAAGTTCAGAGATCACGCAGAAATACTTAAAATAAATCAGTAGTACAGTTCTGACATCACAGAAAAACACTTAGTCTAATCCTTCTAATTTCTAGTTATTCCTAAAAGAAAACACACTTTAAAATAAATTACTTATAAAGCAAGGCAGAGTGCTGTGATTTGGATAGTCAAGTCAAAAATGTTCAATAATATCTGGTTCTCACTGTTTATATTGAAACTGCAATTCTGATAAAACATTACATCATTTCCCACTTTCCTGGTGTTCCCAGGCTGACAGAAACTGCATTTACATTCTTTTACACTTAGAGCAATTAAGGACAGTCCACATGTAAATTCTGGTCATTAACATTAGCCTTAAAACAATAGGCAGGAAGCCTTCATCTAGCCAGACTGGAGCCAACTTGTAAAACATTAAAGGCAGTGATGAAATTTCAGTTTCAAAGGACCAACAAGAAATGCTTGACTTAGCTTTCCTTACAGCAGATGGCAATGTTGCCACATTGTTTTAAGTTCAACATTCATATTTACAAATGATAGAATTATCTGCACAGTTCTATCTGGCTAGGCTGGCAGCTTTCACCCATCTCTACCAGTCTTCACATCACCCCCCCCTACAGAGAACTCAAGATAGTTTTTCAAGTGACCCTTGAGAAACACCACTTGAGAGGGTTAGGTCTATCTGGATGTACTTCACCCCATTCCCTGTCTTGAGAGCCCCTCTGCATTGGCATTGCTAACTCCACTGCAGTGCTGCACTGACATATCATATGCTTGCTACCCCAGGCTCCATCTTAGCAACTTGGCATTTTGCTTGCTGGCTCTGTTTAACCATGTTAAAGGGTTGTGATCTGTCATAACAGTGAATTTCCTTCCATACAGATAAGGCTGAAGTTTCTGCAGTGCCCACACTATGGCTAGACATTCCTTTTCTACAGCTGTATAGCATTCCTCCCTGGTTTGGAGTCTACAACTGAGATAAACCACTGGGTGCTCTTCCCCCTCTGAAGAAATCTGGCTAAGTACAGCGCACACCCCATGGTTTGAAGCATCCACCTGCACAGCAAATTCTTTGCTATAATCTGGACTGGCTAACACAGGGGGTCCTCCCAAAGCTTCTTTAAGCATCTGGAATGCCTGCTCACATGCTATGGTCCACACTACCTTATCTGGCCTGTTCTTCCTTGTCAGGTCTGTGAGGGGAGCAGTCATGGTACTATAACTGGGGATGGACAAACTTTCTGTAGTACCCTGCTGTCCCTAAAATGCCCTCACCTGCTTTTTAGTAACAGGTGCAGGCCATGCCTGAATAGCTTCCACTTTGGCAAGTTCTGGCCTTATCTTACCACTCCCCACTCTATGTCCTAGGTAGGAGACCTCCACCATACCAACCTGAAATTTGCTGTGCTTAATGGTCAACCCTGCCCTCTGTAGTGCATCCAGCATCTCCCTGACATGCCGAAGGTGCTCTGGCCAGGAATGGCTGTAGATGGCAATATCATTTAGATAAGCAAGGGCAAATCCTCCTGCTAGGATATTATCTACCAGCCTCCGGAAAGTCGCTGGGGCATTCTTAATCCAAAGGCCATCTTTGTGAACTCATACAAGTCAAAAGGAGTCACAAAGGCTGACTTCTCTCTAGCACTGGGAGTCAAGGGCACCTGCCAGTAACCTTTGGTAAGATCAATGGTTGTAAGATACTTAGCTCCACCCAGCTGCTCTAGGGCATCATCTGTCCTAGGCATGGGGTAAGCATCTGACTCTGTGTGATTATTTAATTTCCTGTAGTCCACACAGAATCTGGTGCTGCCATCATTCTTTGGCACCAGCACCACTGGGGATGCCCAGGGACTGTTGGACTCTTGAATCACCCCTAGTTCTAACATCGCCTGTACCTCCTCCCTCAGAGTCTGTTTGACTCTGTCAGGCACTCTTTAAGGGGCCTGCCTAATAGGCCATTAGGGTCCTGTATTCACTTGGTGCTGCACCGGGTGGGTGCACTCTGGTTTCCAAGTGAACATGTCCCCAAACCCCTTCAACACTGCTCGGATTTTTCAAAACTGGGTAGGAGATAGCTGCTGGGACATTGCTACCCCATCCACCAAGGTGCCAGCCCGAGCATCACTGAGGACATCAGTCCGCAGATCTCCCTCACACTCCTCCTGCAATCCACTGCAAATTCTCTTCAGAAGGGCCTCCCTATCATGGTAAGGTTTCATAATGATAACATGGTACAATTTGTGCCCCTGTCATCTGCCTAGCAGTTCTACCATGCAGTTAACATCACTTACCTTTCTTACCACCTTGTAGGGACCCCCCCCCCAAGCTGCTTGTAGCTTACTGTGTCTGTCAGGAATGAGAACCATTACCTGCTGCCACACAGCATACTCTCTAGCTCGAGCATTTCTGTCATACCACACATTTTTCTGTTGTTGGGCTTCTGCCAGGTTCTCCTGCTCCAAGCACATGAATTCCCTGAGCCTTGTCCTGAGGTTTAGGATGTGTGCCACAATGGACTCCTTATGAGACTTGCACTCACCTTCCCACTCATCTCGAATTAAATCTAGAGGTCCCCTCACCCTATGCACATACAGCAACTCAAAGGGTGAAAAACCTTTGGATTCCAGGAGAACTTCCATGTAAGCAAACAACAGATGGGGCAAATATTTGTCCCACTCCCTCTTAAACTGATCTGCAAATGCCTATAGCATGCACTTGATTGTAGAGTTTAACCTCTCAACAAGACAATTAGTCTATGGATGGCATGGGGTGGTCTTCATGTGCTTCACCCCACAGGACTTCCACAGACAAGCCAGCGGGTCTGACATGAAATCAGCACCTCTGTCAGTCAGTATTTCTTTTGAGAAACCTACCCTGCTGAAAATCTCTAACAAAGCATTTGCCATCTTCTCTGCCTCAATTGAGGACAAAGCCACTGCCTCAGAGTACCGTGTAGCATAATCCACTACCACTAGGATATACTTTTTCCCTGTGGAACTTGGGGTACTCACAGGACCCACAGTATCCATAGCTACCCTCTGAAATGGCTCCTCAATCACAGGCAAAGACATCAAAGGAGCTCTCACCTTGTCTCCTGCCTTGCCTACCTTTTGGCACTGCTCACAGGTCCTGCAGTACCCTGTTACATCTCTGGAAATTACAGGCCAGTAGAAGTTCTGCATAATATGCCTCTTTGTATGTTTTATGCCCATATGACCTGCAAAGGGAATATCATGGGCTATGTCTAGAAGCACCAGATGGTAGGATCTAGGCACTACCAACTGCTGCACTCTCTCACCTTCTAGCTCTCTCTCAGGGGTCCACTCGCTGTATAGTAACCCTTTGTCCCAGTATACAGATTCCCCCTTTCCTTGAGAATCAGATGCCTCCCTAGCTACCTGCCTCAGGCCTTGCAATGTAGGGTCTGAAAGCTGAGCCTGTCTCAACTCTCTCTTTGTAACCCTTCCCAGCTCCCCTTCCACAGGAAGTCTGGCATCCTCTGATAGTGATGCCTCACTGTCAGCCTGAGTACTACTACTCACCTCTACCTTTGCAGTCACTCTGTCCAAGGGACCATCAGTACACCCAAGCAGCTGTGGCTCACCTTCAGTCTTACTACTACAGAGTAGCTCTCTCCCTGAAGTAACTGCCTCAGCAGTTTGGGCTGTAAGTAAACAGTCTGTCTGGGTCACCCCCAGGCTACCAAACCCACATGCTTGTCTCCTAGCTTCACTGCGTGTAACTGCATAAGCACATGGTACTGCCTCATCCAAATCCTTCCCTATCAGGACATCTGCAGGATGGTAGTTCGATACCCCTGTTGTTTCAAGGCAACATACTATTATCATTTTGTCTTTCCCACTTACTAGCTCCCACACCTTTGGTTCCCCACCTTGCCTCTGTTGACACCTGTATGCCATGTGGCCCCACTGGTTGCATTCAAAACATTTAACCCTAGCTCCTGGATGTGTACCTGGACAAGTGGCTTCCCCTGCTACTGGCAGATTCTGTTGGGGCAGTCTGTGCTGCCCACCATGAGTTCCTTTAGACCCATGGGCAGTACTGGGGTTCCCCTTCCTGTGTAGGGTTGCCCTTCTTGCCAGGTATAGGTCTTCCTTCTTCCCCAGCTCATCTGAAGTAGCACACTGTCTATAAGCTAACCAGATCCTCATGTCCTCAGACAAAGTGCTAAGGGCTTGTTCCCTCACCAAAAGGTCTGCCAGCCCTTCAAAAGTGGTGACCTGATATCCACTCACCCACCTATGGAAATAACTGCTCAATTCAGCAACATATTTGCACATACTTTCATCTGCCTTGCGTCTATGCTCACAAAACTTTTTCCTATACATTTCAGGTGTTAGCTTAAACAGTTCTAAAAGACATTTCTTTACAACAGTATAATTAAAACATGCAACATCAGACATTTTGGACAGAACACTTACAGCTTTACCAGGGAGTAAGGGGGTCAGGAACCGTACCCAGAGCCCTTGGTCTACTACCTACTGTTTACATATCCTCTCATACATATGAATGAAACCATCAAAATTATCCCCCTCTATAAACTGCTGAAGAAATTTACTGACCTTTTGTGCTTCTGGGGTCCAGTTACTCCCTTCTCCATTACCTCCATGACTCTGGCAAAGAGTCTGCATCTCCTTCTCATGCTGCCACTGCCTCTCTTGTGCCTCAGCTTGCAGTTGTAACAGTTTTGCATTCTCCTCAACCTGAAAACATCACAGTCTCTATTTGCTTCTAATTCAACAAGCTTGGTCTCCAACTCAAGTCTCTTTAGCTCCAGCTGGATTTTTAAGTCCACTGCAGAAAGACTGAGCTGTCCATTTTCCGAGGGAATTATATCTCCACTACCAGTCTGATTGTTCTCCTGGTTGCTGTTTTCTGATGCAGCTGTAACCAAGGCTGAATTCAGGTCTGCCTTAGGTTTCCATGCACCAGTCCCCTAGCCTGGCACATCTCTGCCAGTTGGCTCCTTGTCAGCTTTCCATACACCTCTGCTGACATGCTGCCTGCTCACCCTGACTAACTAAGCTAACAAAAGAAATAAAACAATTGTGATCTGAACTCTGAGTATTCACTGCATGGCTGTTTTAAGAGTACAAAACATATTCAAAGCTCACTGTACACAAGCTACAGGATTCACTCTACCCAGACCACTACAAGCCAATTAGTATTTGGCAACTAATTAATATGTGATGTGGATATCCCCCCACTGCCACCAATTAATATGTGATGCTCTTGCCCTGGCCCAGCAATGAAGGAGCCTCAGTCCTCACCACTAACACCAGAGAGGCTGAATCATATGAGAGGAAAGGATAACAAATACACACAATAAAGTGCAATTTCCCTTAAGAGCACACAAAGATCACAGTCAGTCCAGGGCTGGTCACTCCCTTGCTCCCCAGGTCCCCAATAAGACTCCCCACTGGCACAGCTATAGGGTCCAGATCTCAGCCTAGCTGGGCAAGTTAAAATCTCCAGCACCATCTCTGTCCAACCAGTGCTTCGTGTCCCTGGCCAAGTAGCTGACACACACACTTTTGAGATAAGAGTTTACACAACCACACAGACACTTCTGGGGAAGGCTGGCATAGGATCTCCAGCTGTGCCCCTTTTACTCAGACTATACAGTAGTACCACTTGCCACCACCACCACCCAGCTAATATTTATCAGCTACCCAAATGTCCTTAAGAGGGTTTCCAGTTATTACTGTGCAATATTATTATCCAATTGGTAGATGTGACTAAACAGTCAAAGCTTATTTGGAGTGACCTGGATAGTAAACTCTATAAATATGCAATGTACTCTAGAGCTTAAACTATCTCTACACAAAACCAGCCAGAGTTAAACGGCTTTAAATATTTAATAATAAATAATTAAAACCACAAGACAATACTTTCTACTATACAGTGTTAGTCAAAAGTTCAGAGATCACACAGAAATACTTAAAATAAATCAGTAGTACAGTACTGACATCACAGAAAAAGACTTAGTCTAATCTTTCTAATTTCTAGTTATTCCTAAAAGAAAACAGACTTCTAAAATAACTTAATTATAGAGCAAGGCAGAGTGCTGTGAGTTGGATAGTCAAGTCAAAAATGCTTAATAATCTCTGGTTCTCAATGTTTAAATTGAAACTGCAGTTCTGACAAAACATTGCATTATTTCACACTTTCCTAGTGTTCCCAGGCTGCCAGAAACTGCATTTACATTATTTTCACACTTAGAGCAATAAAGGACATTCCATATATAAATTCTGGTCATTAACTTTAGTCTTAGAACAATAGGCAGAAAGCCTTCATCTAGCTGGTAGCGATGATGAGCAAGCTTGACAAAAGACCAAAACCAAAAAGATTTGCCTGCCCTGGAAATCCAAATTCATCTAGCTGGACTGGAGCCGACTTGTAAAACATCAAAGGCAGTGATGAAATAATTTTAATTTCAAAGGACCAACAACAAATGCTTGACTTAGCTTTCTTTACAGCAGATTGCAATGTTGCCACATTGTTTTAAGTTCAACATTCATATTTACAAATGACAGAATTATCTGGAAAATATTATCTGGCTAGGCTGGCAGCCTTCACTCATCTCTACCAGTCTTCACACTTGCATAGAAATTTCATAAAACAGAAAGCTTCCTAGAAGTTTCATAAGACAAAAATTATACAAACGTTACATAGAAATGCAAACAAACAGAAATATAATTCAATAGGTACCACAAATACACATAGTGCTGAGAGACAACAGACTTGGTATGATAGGCAGTGCAAGATATAACTATTTCAGGATTAAAAGAAGTAGTATCAGAAAAGCAAATATCATTCACATTAGAATAGAACAGGTATTTAGAGTATGTGAATATAACATATTGAGAAAGGGATGGTGATGTTACTTTTATGAATGAAAAAGGCGAGGGAGGAAGTAAGATAAGAATAAGGAAATGAGAGAAAGGGAGGTGGAGGAGGGAAATAAAGAACAGTGCCACTAACTAGAGAGGAAAAAGAGAAGGATACATTACATAGGTTCATATGTGGTTACTATACTATCAGACTAAGAGCAATTTTAGGTCTAGCCACGCTTACCCCAAACTTACCAAAATATTTCTGATGTGTCAATACCCAAATAAATTTTACAAGATACGATATAGCATAGTACATGTCAAATATTCACAGGTTTTATTACAGACAGAAGTGCCAAACCAGGGAAAAAAATTGCAATTTTTTATCCACTGGTCCAAATTATGTTTGAATATTATTAGGGATGAGCTTTTCTTCATATCGCTGGGAAACCTGTTCCAGAGAAGGGGTAATCTTTCAGATACATAATCGTCTTTCCTACCTGTTCCATTTATGTTGCAGACAAGGTTTAGGACATTAGAATAGGTACTTCTGTTGCTATTTGTTTTGCACCTATGCAACAAATCCATCAGTGGGAGATCAGAGGATGCGTTGTTGGCTAGGTATAGATCCCTGGTCTATAGGAGACCAAATAGAGGATAGGGCTTTCAGACAATTTGCAAAGGACTTGTTTACTCCTTGTATTCTTTTTGTGAAGAACATCTGTGTTCTCTCATGATGTTAGAAGTGCCTGGTTGGATACATGCCGAAGGATGCATTGTTCTCAATGATTTGTCTGATATGAGTCAAGTACAGTAGAACAATGGCCTAAGTGGACCTGGATACTATTCCATCACTTTTAAGTTGTGTAGAATGATTTTCTCACCACAAAAGATGTGTGCCTTAAACCTCTACACCAGCAGATCTTCTTTAATTTTATTTATGTATTTCTTTTGCAAATCACTGAAGATTACAGTCTAGATGTCAGTCATAGAGTTTTATAGTTATGTTGTTCAATGTCGGATTGTTGACACTACCGGGCAACATGGGCGGAGGGGGTGAGAGGCCTAATAACTAGAAACCTATCTTTGGTCTGTTAGCCCTTCTACATTGCACATCAGCATGCCTTTTTTTATAACATAGGTAATTTACTCTTCAAGAGCAGCAGGCACTGAATTTGCAGATGAAGCACTGAAATGCAAAGTTGTTTGCAAGCAACAACTTCTGCATTAGTAACAGTTCTCTTTAATGTGCGGAGATTGTACATATTGACTGATACTGGTGGATTATAATGACAGCAATTTAAGTGGTCTTTTATGGTTAAAAATTTCTGAAATGCGTAGTTTTGCCTTTACTGATTCATATGTTTTGTTTTATTGCTATAATCTAAAACACACTCTAACAAGAGGTGTTGTATTAAACAAGGAATGCAATTGTATACAATCAGGAAGGTGAATCAAAGAACACAAGCATTTTTGCATGGTCCTACAAATGTCTGCTGGGAACCTATGGTTTAAAAATCCGCCGAAATGTACACATCATCTACCACTGGCCAGACACATTTTCTATGAATCTGGTTTCAATCCTGTTTCAATGAAAGAGAGATTCAAGGTCAAAGAAGCTTATTACTGCTCATGCCTATTCTGTTTTCATTCTCAGACTGTATTGTTTAGTCAGCAAAGGATGGCAGCCACTATCACAAAAACTACTGAATATAACAATCAAATGCTTTAGATGTCCTACTACTCTTCTTATTAGTGTCTTCAATAGACGTACCTTCAGCCACCAAATCTGAAGCCCTATCAATGCTAAATGAGTGAGAGGAATACCTTCCTTCTATAACCCCTTGTTACATTGACATCTTTTTTTAAAACTGCGTGAAGTTGCCTGTACTGAACTGGCAATTCAATATCCACAACTGAAAACATAAATAATTCCTAATGCCCTTAATACAGAGTCTTCCATGCCTCATCCTACCTCAATGAACATACCGCAGCAACCTCTCCAGCAGTAAATGGTGACCATTTCAAACCTGGTCAGTGTTAGATTTACATAACCATTTAATATTACCTCATAAGTATGAGTATACAATTCAGGCCATTTATGAGACCCCAGCAACTCACTAATCCCAAATGGCCCTTCATATAAAAATACTGACAAGGCAGTCCAGAATACATACATCTCAAGGGTAGTCAACTGCATAAACAATACTTTTGACACTACCCTTAGCACTACCTACCTATCAGTAACCAAGCATCTTTTGTCACTTTACCTGTCTTCCAGTGTTTTCATATTGTAATAATTAGCCCATGTCTTGTAGCTGCCATCAATCCCAACAGATGAACAGCCTAAATGAAACCTGACAGAATGGATAGATACACAAAAGCAGGAAATGATCATACAGATGAATTGTATGCTTTTTTGGTAGACTTAGCCCAATCCAGCTGAACCAACCACTCTGCTACTGCTTGTCAATATCTGACAAATTTTTCTGGTGCATTTGCATGTCTGAATTCTGAAAAACTGAAAATGAGATAAACTATCAGCAGTAACATTTAATTTCTTGTAACATATCTCAAGGAAAAGGCTCCATGTTGAATTGTTGTCACTTGTAACATCTAGTGCTGACACACCAAAAATAAAAGAAAAAGAAACAACTGAAAATCCAGGAGATAAGTGAATCCTGAACATCATTTTTTTTCTTTTGTACTGTTTTTTTTTGTAGGAGGTAAGCCCTCCAACACCCCAAGCTTTTATATACCAACTCCAAGATTACATACCTTGCAAAAAGGGACTATTCCAAAAAATATCAGTCTTTGACTTGGTGTATGTAAGTTTGTTTTTTCATCCATTCAGTCTTCATATTACAAGAACCTCTAAATGTGGTACATGGTTACTCATACAAAATGATAAATTATTCCTAAAAGAGTACAGGATCAATATCTTCAACACATTATGCACTCTATTAGACTTTGTAGAACTGTTCAATAAAACTAATACTGCTGCCTCATTATTGCTTAACTGCTTATTCCAAACTACCAGAGACACCAAAATAGGCATCAGCTTCAAAGCAGTAATATTCTTCTTCCAGTTCAAAGGCCAGTCCTATGGCCAATTAACTGTAAAGCAAATACTGTAAAAATAAGCACCCATTCATAAGCTCCAGCTCCATCACCAAACAGCTGCAAATAACCCATACAAGTTCATTCATCCTGCCATACTGCCATGCTATTAAACACACTAAAAACTGATTCCAAATAGCCAAATTCTTTAACTGTCTCAGGCATCCTAACCCTGTGGTGCTTCATCTTATCATATTGTAACATGTTTTCCAGTGATCTATTAAAAGGCCTACCTGGACTATCCACTGTATGTGCAAAGTTCGGCAACCAATCAATCCATCATGTCCTTTACCAAACCAACTCCCAACCTATTATGCTTCCATTCTTAGCCCACAGTTTATCAATTTTCTCCCCAGGTAACTGAAATAGTCTCAAAGACACTTCTACCTCCAGGGCTAGAAATGTATTTATTTATTTATTTACATTTGTTTACCGAGAAATTCCGACTGGACGCAGGTCCTTTTTCAGCGGATGCCCGGGGGAGAAAAGCTCCACATCATGTACATGATAGAGATACAAAGTTGCAGAAATAGTAAACAAAATTACAAGTTGCTGGCTTTAATACAATAACAATATATTGATTATCAGCAGTATATACAACAAGTGTTGCAAGTTAAGATAGTTTCTTGTCATTTATAAAATTAGTAACAAAGTTGTCAGACAAGATATTAAAGTATATAAAAACAACTAGCTATTTCTGACTGTGGTTAGTAGTGGCAGTAGTATAACTGGGTTAAGAGTCTAGGTGGGGGTGTTAGTCTGGATTAGAACAAGGATAAACCCTTTAGTTGGACCCTCATGTTTTTCATACTCGAACGACACCCCTTACTCATTAGTCATCACCGAGCATCTCTGCACCCCTACATGAACTCACATTGTCCTTCACTGATCAACAAAACTCATCTAGATAATGCACTACCTTTCTGGCATTCACATTCTGTTCCAGCATCCATTTTGAAGCTGAACTAAACTTCCTGAACTTTGCACACATTACTGTGCAAACCATGGTTATGGCTTTACCAAAACTTACCAAGTAGGTGCACCTCCAACATGGGCTAATCCTCCTTCCAAATAAGGAGTAAATGTAAAGCCAAAAAATTGTCAGCTTAACCAAACAGGGATCAGCAAAGATATGCTTTAACTTTGCTGCATCATCTGATAATACATACAGCAATCATGTATCACCACTGTCAATACGGTCATTCACCAAAGAACCATAAGGAAATGGCAAGTAAATATGCAAATATTCTCCTGGCTTATTCTTTGGAATTAAACACAAAGGTGAGATTCATAAATCCTGATGAGGGGCAAAAACTTAGCGGTTCTAATACTCTACATGCCTGCATTATATCCCTTTATGTTTGACAAATACGTTTGATAGATTATTACAATATTTTTTTCTGTCTTGGACCATTGACTGAACAGAAAACCACCAAAGATAACCTCTTATTATTTTTGGGATACTTTTGCATCCTGAATGCCAATCTATTAGTTCAGATAGGGGAATGTAAAGGCTAGTCTCTCATCCCCTCCCTGATTGGGCACCTGACCCCTACTATTCCCAAAGTTGCTCCTCCCTGTGAATTCAAATCTCCTGACTGAATGGGATTTTTCAGCTTATTTTGAGCTTGAGTGACCCCATCTCTGTTTTTACAGTCTCCTTGTGCCAACCACCTGACCCTAATGTGAGGGCCTAAACATTTAAAAAAAAGCATGTCAACATGCCCACACACTGACTAATTGAATCTACTGACATTAAAAGCACAACAAACCCTGACCTTACTCCCAAGTTCCCCCTGCGGTACTGCCTGCAGTTATCTTATATGACATTGCAGCAGGAGTAATGGTTCCCAACCTAAAAACTGAAGAGTTGATCTGTTCAAGCAATAAACACAACAAATAACTCTTCAATCTACCCTAAAATAAGTTGCAGGACTCAATAAAACTAAACTGATGGCAACACTGGTCTCATCCAAAATGATGTCCCAGATCACTATCAACCATGACCTAATGCTTGTTGTATGGCTATTTTCAACTCAAATATTAAAGAAACCTTATGTATCTTTTTTATTATTAACACAAGATGGTATGGATAAGAGAGGAGAGAACCACAGTCCTTTGAACTTCCTTCCAGATTTTACAGGTTTTGTACACCCACGTGTATCAATTTTATTTAGATTAGTCATTGAAAAAGGTATGGGTGTGAATGCATTAAGCTCTCTGCTCTAGTGGGCAATATGTTATAATGAAATAATGTCTCAGCATAGCTCTTAAATTCTCTGTTCATGAATCAGGGATAAAGCCAAAATAAAGGTTGAGGGTGGTAGAGGGGTATTTCTTCAAAATCAGGGACAATTATTCTAACTCATGTAGAAAGTTAATAGATCAATAAGGCTTGCATCAATCACACTTTTCAAAAGTGACAGAAATATGAAGCTGTAGTATCTGGCATTACTGAATGACTAATTCCCAGTGATTTACACAAAAAGTATACATGGTTCAAGGAACAAGTCAAAAATATGAGACAAAATCGGGGACATGTAAGAGCTATGCATGCCAGGAGCTTACAGCTGTGCCATGGCTTTCTTTAAAAATATATGGCCTTAGCTATTTGCTCAAAGTAGAAAAAAGTAGCTTCACGAGACATATGGTCTTCTTAACTAATTTCCAGGATTTCCTCATTACAAGGCTTTCCTAAGGGGAAATGCAATGGCTGCAGAATCAGCAAAGAATCTGGGAAAAGACACTATAGCCCTATGATTTTATTGTCTTCATAGGAATGCATTTGTCATTTCAGACATATCAGGATCATCAACACAAGACCACCATAGACGAAGGAAAATAATAATAAAGCACAGAAAGTGAGGTTTTTCAACATATTTTGTGTGTTAGCCCATAAGTATTTCTTTTTTCTTCTATAAGCTTTTTTGGCTCAAAATATTTGCTGTGACTGTAGATCTGCCTTGCTAAGCCAAATTTTAATGAATTTAAATAATCATTTCTTTTACCAGGTCTACAGACATGACACCAGTGTGCACATTTTGTACTGACTGCAGATTTCTGGTAATGAGTATCCAAATCTGATCTTTATCAAGGCCATCTTACTTAGCTGAGTCTATTATAAATCTGAAGTTGCTAGTAGTTACTATATTTTATGGCATTATCTTTCTCTTTGAAGTTAATTTGAAGTGAATATAAGCATATTAGGTCACTATCCACAAGGCTGAATAATGGTGATGAGGTATCCAATTACTTAATCTATTTAATCAAGTTATACGTGTTGTGAAGTAAGGCAATTATCCTTTATAATGTTTTCGAACAGACCTCTTCCAGGTTATATTTATGATTAGCAAGTAATAGAAAAGTGATGGCTTCATGGTTCAGCTATAACCTGGTTTTAAGACATTTGCAGAATCAGAGACCACCTAGTCTATACAGCTAATGTGACTTCCATATTACTCGGACACTTCAAATCAAAATCTCCAAATAATTAACTGAGCATTTGTAGTTGTATTTTTCAAGTCAGGGCCACAGATTGTAGTACATAAGGATTCTAAAAGAACTCTGAAAATAGCGTCCATTATCCATTTTCCTGAGACACATCAATGTTCGTATCTACTGCAGGGCATGAAAGCCATAAAAGAAATCCACCATTTGGAATCCCAGATATTCACACACTTACTTCAAAAAGAGGACATGAAGGAGTTGTGTTTTACCTTTTTCTCCCAATTTTCAGAAAAAAACACTCTCACCGAGATAGGTTGTGAATAATTGCACAGTATTCCCATTGGTGCTAGCATATGCACTGTAAACTGACACTAAAAGCATCACAGATTGATTTAAGCAATGAATGACCAATAAGAGTATATTTGACAGAATAGTATGTACAAAGTGAAGTATATTAAAAGTCATTCAGCTTTCAGTTCTACCACACAATGGGGGATAAAGACTGATGAATATTAACTAAATAAATATAATAAATAAATTAAATATAAATATTAACAATAAACATACCTGAATCTGAATTACTTGGGTATTACCAAAGTTAAAGCAAGAGAATAAGAGCCAGAGCATATTCAATTGTGATGGCATGATTACCTGTGTCATTTACAAGGGAATATATCTTCTGCAATAGATGAGTGAGTGCTGGTGATACAATGAAATTTGTAGAAGTCCATTTCATAAACACACCCTTCTAGATATCTGTTTTTCTCCTGTTCAGTCACTCTCACTGCCCAACAGTCACTGAGCAGTCATTATTCAATACTTTCTTTGTTAAAATATTACTAAAATTTTTACCAAAAGTATGGCTTTATTCTCTAACGTCACCCTTTGCCCAGACCATGTGATAAATGGTTACCACTTCTACTAAGCTTGGAAAGATGACAGATTTGCATTCATCCCTATGTTAGACAAATTTTTCTTCTTCCAGTATGGGCCTCTTTAAGTATTAGAAACTGTTCAAGGAATCAGGCAATTCTTGAAGTTATCATTTGTAACATTTCTGGGATAGGGAGAGAAATTTTCAGTTTTATTTCACCCCAATGAATTTAACACGGATATTTATCAAGTATATTATCAAAATATGCAGTACCTCAAACATAGGTATAATTAATGCAATGTTCTGCACATTCTAACTTAAACCTTTGACTCAGAACAGGTTATAAAATACTCCACTATGTAGTGTAAGGTATGTTCCACATCTATACAACAGAATTTCTCGATTTTATTTTGAGGAAAGAAAATTAACTGAAATCAGTAACAGAGAATTTATCAATTGTACAAAAATCACGTTTCTTCTTGGATGTATCTGCCTTGTCCCTAAATTTTAACATACGGAGTGGCACTGTGCTCTGTAGTATCCTGAGGATGTTTGCCATCATACATCTTTTAAAATTAATAACAAATGTGGATGGCTGATGCAGACAACGTCCAGATGTAGATGTTATCAATGATAAAGAGATAGCTTTTTTTCAGTCACTGTTCAGGGAGCTGTGGAATGTACATCCTGGGAAACCACTTTTTCATTCTCTGTTGCTATTTTAAAAGGTCATTAAAATCTGCAGAGTTTACAATAACATGTAGCCCGCACTAGATCTGTTTCTTGAAATGTTTATGCTAATATGTGCACTGTTATACTAAGTATGACATGTGCTTTAGCAAAGTGCTTTATGCACAAAATGAATGATAATGAGCCCGTCTAAAATGATAGCCTGTTCTCACATTTCTAAAGCAGAAATTATTCTTGAATAAAAACATTGGAAAGATGTCATAAAAATTATTAATTTGCAATGCTGAACCTGACTTTTTCAGCTTTAGCGTAGCACCACATTCTAAACTGAAGCTTTCTGTGAGGTCCAAACTGTAATTGCAGAGGAAAATACTACTCTTTGCATAACACCTGCATTGCATTTAATATTTCCTGCAAGGATGGTCTCACTTAAATGCTTTCAATACATGATTTGGTGATGGTGTCATCCTGTTTATATATCTGGTGCAGACTGACATATAAAGGTAAGTGCATGGAATGTTTGCAGGGACCTGTTATCATGCCACTCTGTGGTTTGACTGGATAGTTTTTAAAGAAATCATTCAATTCAATTCAGAAGTTCCCAAAATAAAAATAAAAAAATGCAACTCGGTACTCCCATATTCTAGTTCCACAGGTAAACAATCGTGGAAAAAAGTGAAAAATACACCTGCATTGTATCGTCGTAATACAAGTCAATCCAGTTTCAAACAACTGCAATGAATAAAATGAACCTGAAGTGTCGAGGATGAACTTGAAGACAACAAATTACGTTAGTAGGCAAGCTATGGGATTGGGTCAGGTATGCAGTGCTCAGAGCTATGGATAAGGGTTAATGTGAAGCTAGTGATTAGAGCCAATGATAACCTAGTAGAGATGGAAAACAGGGCAGAAGAGGCACAATAAAAGTAGGCCAACAAAAAGGCAAGAGGAAACTGTCTCACTCCATGCAGGATAACAAACATGGACAAGATGGGCTACCTCCCAAAGTTCAATGAAACCTATCCAGTATATCGGCAGGACCCATCATGGAGATCAACAGATGACTGTTTAGAGAAAAGACGTTCCAGATTGAGAAAACAGCAACATTAACACCACTGTAGAAGGGAGGTGGGCAGACAATCCTGGTGAATATGTTAGGTTAACAATGGTGACAGAAAACTCAGCAGCGGATTCTCAGCGGAAGGTCGATAGCATTTCTACAGGACAATAAGTAAATATAGTACCCAGCATGGGGTCATGCTTTCCATCAGTCCTGATTAAGTAGTATGACAGGGTCACAGATGAACTTTGTAGAGGGCTACCAGCACATATAGATAAAATGGACAGCAAAGTCTTTGACTTATTTTCACAAAAGATACTGCCAGAAAGACTGAAGGGGGTCGTTGTAGGGCATGACTGCAGATCTGGATACTGCATGACTGAACAGTTGGACAGGAGAGGTGCATGAGATGGACAGTGCCATGATATGGGAATGCCACTAATGTTGTATCACTCAGTTCTCTTCAGGGTTCATAACTCATTAGTTTAAAGATATCTAAGTGAAAAGAGGAAGCAATCAAACTGTTACTGAAGGTACAAAGACAGATGTAGCAACTGAAAGTGGAAACAGGAGTCAAATGAAGGATTTGTAAAGGCTTACCAAGAGAGCATTAGGGTAGCAGCTGAGGTTCACTACGAACAAATGTAAAATAATCGAGTTAGGCCAGCATACCCTGGTGGAAAATAACAGCAGGTGGAATAGAACAGATGGTAACAACA
The DNA here is from genome assembly GCF_019279795.1 of Protopterus annectens. Taxonomy (NCBI): domain Eukaryota; kingdom Metazoa; phylum Chordata; order Ceratodontiformes; family Protopteridae; genus Protopterus; species Protopterus annectens. Next base: position 334,296,990 of record NC_056749.1, on the reverse strand, counting down.
TGAAAAGAAACAGGCGGGTCTTGATCACAACTACAATACACCATCTCTGGGGCAGATGGAGTGTGCAACAACAGCTCTAGATTCATTACACTAAGGAGATGGATTCTAAAAGCAAGAAAAGGCATCCATGTTGCAGCAGTACCATGGTCTGTGCAGAGCGTTAGTATTCTAAAGCTCTAGTGGCCAAATAAGGAAAAAGACATCATGATGATTGAGAGAATATAAATATAAGCTACATGGAAGGGCCATGGAATGAGGGAGATATGATCAGACTCAAGGAAAGCCAGAGCTCTTCTCAGCTGAAACCAAAAGAGGCAACGGGAAGATGATACTGATGTAAAAGTGGATATCAGGGTAAGTTGAAAGCTCATTCTAAGCAGGAAAGACAGAGACCACTGAAGGTCATAGAGTGGTGTGGACTCATCTAACTGATTAATAGAATGGTTGAAGGATAGGCAGTCCACAGACACATTCATATGAATAGAGTTCAGGTACAAAATCTTAAGAGGAAAGTAGGACTAGAAGTGAAGCAGAATGTTAAATTCACCTTGATAGGATTATTGTCTCTTTTTGTTGCTAAAGAAATGTACTTTAAAGCAATAAGGGTGCAAACAGAGCCGAGTATGAAATAAGGTCAAAATGAAAGTTTTTAATATGGGAATTATCAGCTATAGTAAACTCAGAGCTTATGACAATAAGTAAATATGCCATGTAGATAATACTTCTTTATGGATGTTTCCATGACCAGATTTCCCATAAGTAGTATAAATATCACTTTGGATCTTCCATGAAGAGAGACTGGTAGCTTGGTGGGACTAAACTAGTCAAACAGCTAAACCCATACATAAATAAGTAACTGGACAATATGACGGCTTGGCTCCCATGTATAAGCATACGTTTTAATTCTTCTTTCAATGTTTTTTAATCCATGCAAAATTCAAATGCAAATCTTATGAAGCTGGACTGAGATAGCTTCTGTGAACCATATTTTCTTAACTCATTCCAGTTTGATGTGCCGCTATGTTCATAAGTGTTAAATAAATGAACTGACATTGATGCTGTAAACTCGTATGGCATGGAGGAGCACAAAAAAAAATGACAGCTGTTCTGTGCTTTTGGAACTATAACTGTTGCAAGTTTCAGGTGGGATTGCAATGGTATCCTCATAGCTTTATAAATCAATAGCACTACTGCACCTAACAGCTTACACTTGGTAGAGCTGCCCCCCTTTGCCCTGCAATTGTTATGGAATTGGCTGGTCTACATTATTTCATGACTAACTGCTTCCTTGCTTTCACTAACAGCCTGTGTATTACAGAGCCCACAACATACCACTTGAGCATGTTTTGTTTGTGTCATAGTTATAGGCATTCAGGTGCTATACGTACATCACTTTTGCCAACTTCTATCAACTTATAGTGTACTAATTTTTCACTGCGGTGCTGACACTTTTCTGATTGCTCTTACTTACAAGATGTTTTCACAGTTAATTTTTCAAAAGTATAATTTTGGTTGTTAAATGACCACAGCAGGTAATCCTTCACTATGATGTAATCCTTTATTTGCTAATCACATTTAATTTAATAACTAATACCCTGCATCTTGGGGTTGTAAAGTCTTATTAAAACTGGTAGTTTTTCAAATACAACCATCCATCTCCATTTATTGTTTCACAGAGAGCAAGATGTTGCAACCCCATTGTATGTTAGACAATAAAGGCTGGCAGGTTTCATGACATGAGTAAGCACAACAAAGTTCTTTGAAGACTACTATGTGCAACATCAGAGAAACTTCCATCTTATTCTGTAAGCATGTAAACTGATCAAATACAAGACAATTCTAGTGAAAGTCTGTTTGCAAAAAAGTATGCTAAAACAATTTTACCTGAACCTCAAATTAACTTTTTGCAAGGGGGCTTCCCTCCCAGCACCCCCATGTGTGGTAAAAGTCCCAGACCCATGAACTTAAATATATATATATATATATATATATATATATATATATATATATATATATATATATACACACATACACACACATACACACACACACACACACACACACATATACACGTTTATTTATTTATACCAACCCTGATGTTACAAAACAGTGGAGATAAGACTTTTTGTCAGACAAAGCTGTTTCTGTACAATTTCCCTGCCAAGGTCACTTTTGCAGAAATTGCATTAGATAGACTGTCTCCCTGATTCTAATGCTTCCACCATAATTGCAAGTGTCTGATTATTAGTAAATGAAATCTGAAGCATGCCAAGGCCCTGTTGAACTTTTCCATGAACAGTGGAACTGGAAGTGATATATGAGTCAAGGAAATTTCAGTTTAAAGAATGCATGGCAAAATAGTCCATTTGTATTATAAATACTATGGAACCCATCCAACTAAGTTTCTTTCAGGGTGCAAGTCAGAGAAAAATTATTCCAGGTAGCTGTTTATTGTGCCACCGTTCATTTGGTCGATTTTAACCTTGTGCTGCATTATACAGAACTTGCTTGCTCCATGTATGTACAGCAACATTAAAATGGATTATTTCTGTGTGTGGGTGTGTTTTCTGTGTGAATCAGTGCACGTGCATAAATGTATGCATATGTGAGTGCGCCTCTGCTTGTCTGTGTAAGAGATTTGGGTTCAGGGTGAGTTGATGGCTAGAAATGTGAGAACTGTAACACTGGGACAAGGTTTTTTTTTTTTATATTCCCTACGGCTGTATGATCTCAGTGTTAACATATATAAGTAGTGGGGTTGTCAGGGCCACATGGTGACTTGCACCCTTGCAAAAAATACTGTTTTCTTAATTTTACTTGGTTGTTTTGAGCATTTTTATAATTCAGGTCACTATACTGAAATATCAGTTTAGAGAATTTCAACATTTCAATATAGGCCCTTACTCCATAACAGATATGCTTACAGAAATGGCCATATCCAAAAAGGATAGGGATAGAAATAAACAGTTATATCATTGCTGATGTAGTAGTACTAACACACATTACTTTCCATGTAGGAGATCATCTGAACCACATACGGTGGAGGAGGGCAAGATGAAAACAAAAATCCAGCAAAATCAGCATTGAAACTGCATTCATTGTAAGGCATGCAGTGGTTCCTAATGGATATATTAATACCAAGTCTTCAACCAGCTCCACTGTGTTGTTTTTTTTTTTTCTTTGTAGATGAATTTCATCAAATAAAGTGTTATAGGGGATATATTTTGATTTATCAAAATGTTCAAGGATCAAAACACAGGAGATGTTTGCCAGCATTTCAAAAATCAACATACAAAAAACTGAAAAGAAAAAATATATATTGCAGAAAGAAATCGGTTTCTTTTCGTCTGTAAAGTGGAAGTGCTAATTCTAATGTAAGTTGTAGGGTTGGGGTCAGTGGCAGGTGCAGCTTTTGGCTTAAGTTATCATCCCCTAGTATGGTGGTGCTGGAGGGAGAAAGATTCTCTAATAATCCTTACTAGTGTGTGCTTAACCTGAAAGCTCCCCTGCCAATCCTTACTAATGTACGCTTACCCTAATACTGTCCCAGCCCATAATCCAAATCTACAACTTGCCTTAGAAAATCCTTTCCATAACACAACTCCTACAACAAGGCACACAGATAAACTTCATGTACAGTATAACAACGGCACAAAACTAAATCTGTCTCCTGACCTACTATGTCCTTAACCCAACCTTAACCATGAACACTTGGACAGACAGTCCTACCCCCTAATAACAAGACTTTCAGTACATTCAAAAATGTCAGCATTAGACTCACAAACCCACCTTACCCTTACATACATGCAGAGAATCTTTCTTCTTTGAAAATCTGCAACAGTCAATAACAAACTCTCAATGAATTTTCAAAACCATTCACTCTGTCAACAAAGCATAGATTTGACAGAGTGAAGGAAACCCATTACAGGAGACCCAGAAATGAGTCCGGTGGATCTTATTGCCACAGATCTGAGAAAGAACACTGTAACCACACAAGCAAATGAACGGCCTGCTCCAGGATCCAAATTATAAATGGAATATTGTAATGGATAAGGTAACACTTTAACATTTTATATGTATCACCAGTTGGATTTGTCTTCAGTCATAACAATTTTCACATATGTATTATACTTCCTTTTTGATATACTAAAATTTAAAGTGTACATTGGATTATTTAAACAAGGCTATTTGTGTGTGTGTGTGTGTGTGTGTGTGTGTAAGAATCAAAACCATAGCACATGCACAATCATTGCACAGAGTTTAGCAGAATACCAGTAATTGCATTTCAAAGACAAGTATGGGGGTGGCTGTCGGGGGTTGTGGAGGAAGCAATATGATGTTGGTCACATGTATACAATTTGCATACCACTTTGCACCCCATTAGATGGTGTAAAACCACAGACATGCCATAACAGGAATGCCAACATATTAGGTCAAGAAATCAAGTTGATCAAAACTATGTTGTCAAAGAGCTAAGGGCTCTTCCCCTTTGAAGTACTGCATCCAGATATGTGTTCCCATGTCATAACAGCAAGGTAGAAGCATCCTCTGTGTGGCAATGTACTGTGCATCACACAGTGGCTAGGATTTGTGATTGGTCCCTGCAACAAAAATGCTACAGAATGCAGTTTGTGCAACTCCACTGGCATCAGAGCAAGAAAGAGGGAGGTTGAGACTCTGTAATGTATGAGGTCATTCCTCAAATAGCAAGAACATACCTTTTTCTTTTGTTATCAATAAGATTTAGTAGAAAAGGCACTAGAAGGTATGAGTGGTCAGGACTTAAATGGGGCTGTTTACTTCATCTTTGAAATGTCATTGTCCTGTTCCTGGGAGGGCTGGTGGAAAACAAATTCTCACAGTGCATTGGTATTCTTGATGAACTTCCAGAACTCCTCTTCAAGTGAAAACACTATGGCACACACCATTCTTTGCAAGTACCTAACTAAGCTTATAGCCAACACTTCACTGCAGTCATAACTATAATGGGACACACTGCATTCCATCAAGCAGGCCACCAGAAGGACTCAATACTGGAATGGCTGCATACAAAAGTGTTTCCTTGTAATACATTTTAGCCTTTTTCATGGCCGGTGGGGCAGAATCAGGGTACATCCACATTGCAGAGTCAGTAAAAGAAAAATAACTACAGCTCATTGGCTTTTTAACAACAATCCCAACTAAGGTTTCTAGGGAGAATGTTAGTGGCTATAAGCCTGTGTAAACTGCCCATCATCGTTTTTATTGCATCTCTGAAGGAGTGATCATTCTAGGAGATGTGGACGGGTGTGATCTTGTTAGCCCTGCCATCACATTGACAGGAGCTACAAAATCCAGAAACAACTCACATGGCTGTGCTCTAGAGAGAATAGGTTTAAGAGAGTGAATGAATGTTCACTCAGCAAAAGTAGAGAAAGAAAGTTTTTTGTAGGACATGCTCTTTGATCCCATGGTCTAAGTCAGTAATGAGATGCAGGGAGATTCTTTACAACCAATGGTATTTGCTAAAGAGAAGTTCAGAAGGCAATCACAACACAGCTGACATTAACTTAAATATTATTATTGCAAGAAGAGATCTATTATAAAGAAAGGTACTGTGGTACCTTAGTTTCAGAATGAGAGGTAAAATAAACTCTTATTAGTGAACTTTGTAGTTAGATGGGTATTACAGGACTAAATGAATTAAATTAAAGTGATGTCATTTTCAAGTTCTGTATTGTGTAACATTTTTGATGGGTACATTTGGTATGTCTCAGAAGTCTAGCAAGAGTATTGTTCATTTTCAGTAGGAATACGGGCAAATGGTGCAGTTATTTCAATGCAAAGGACAAAAAAATAAACAGGAACTAATAATAATGTATGAAGACTCCAACAGAATAGTACATTTTCTGTTTTTAATAATGCAATAATTCATAGATAACATTACCACTAATTACTAATTAGTAGATTACACAATTCAACATGAAACATTGGAAATTGACTTTTTTATTTCAAAAGTGAATGCAGTAGCAGCTGTCTTGAGAGCAGATTAGTTGATTCAGTTTAAATGTTTCTTACTTCTGAGCAGAAAAAAAATTAAGAGATGTCTTCTGCACTTCTCATTTCAGCAGCATATGTCCTTTTTAATAATGCAATTAGAACCTTAGGAAAATGAAACCATCCTATTGATAGTCTACATTTAAAACATGGCTTCTAGCTACAAACTTACTGTATATAATTGTTAACAATGTGAAGTTTTCTAATACCTCTCCATTATTTTACTTTAGTTCTTAACTGCATTTGTAAAAACTTGCTGGCATAAAGAATTATACAACATAAATTCCCGTTTCTGTTGTTTCAGCATAATGACCATACTGAAAAAAAAAATCTTAATTTGTAGATTTGTTTTATTCTCTGGCATAATAACAACATGGAACTCCTTCCTTATTTTCACTCCATTAGCTAACGTTGAATTTTTATGCGTGTCATAATATTAAACTAACTAAAGTGGCCGAATGCCAAAACAAAATCATCATCTTGACAAATATTTAGCCATTGAAAATATCAAATTTTAATATAAATCTTGATTTCACTATCAGCATAGCAATATTTGTAATTGTTTGCATTTAGTGAAGCAGGACGTTTTTGTGAACTTTGGAATTAGAAAGTACAGATTAGTCCAAATGTAAATCACTTTTTTCATTTCTCATCTAAATGTTGCCATTCCAAATACAACTGCATTCCGATGTCATCTATCTCATCAAGAAAATACAATGGTCTTTTGAGTGATGACCAACACACACATACATCATTATGAAAAAATATCACTCATCGGCTAAACAACTGCAGATTATTCATCGCTTATTCCAATCTAAAACATTTGGAGGGCTCCAGTGGTAATTACTGAAAGTATTTCATTGTGTTAGTGGTTAACATATGCTCATGGTCAGTGGCAAATACACCCATCCTTAACAGGGGGGTTCATCAAACTATATGTTCTCTGCCATATAAGAAGTCTTACATGTGATTTGTTAATAAAACCCTAATGTCCCAGTAACTGTCAGAGATTATAAAACTACGAGATGCCAGTCCTCAAATAAAGGAAAGTGACGCACAAAAAAAAAAATAGATTTATAATTCCAGGCAGTCTAGAAAGCTGCACTGTCATTTTTTTAATTAAATAAATAAGTTCCAAGTCCTTTTATTATCCTGTTATCCTGTGGTGCTAGGCTCTTCTCACACCCTATAAATTGCATTTCATTTAACATTGTCTATATTCATTTAACATTTGCAGTGTAAAGTTTTTAGTTCTTGAAAGCCTCCTCTCATCTTTTTGGCCATCTTATGACAAAAGAAAACAAGTGAACTAAGATTAATAAATACCTCTAACCTCAACTCTACACATTACTAAAATTCTTTCCTTAACAGTATCATTACACAAGACAAAGAATACAGAAAACATGCAGTAGCAAAAGGATACAACATTAAATCTTACTTGATCCCTACTTTAATCTTAAGCTTTGACACTTTCATAGGCCCGTTAACTTCTATAATGTAATCTTGCAACTTTTCTCAGCTACTACCTTTTCAGTGAAATGTTCATCTTCCTCTACTCTCCTACATAACTGCACTATACAAAATTTGAATGAATCAATATATGATACACACAATTAAGCATTTGCACATTTGTCCATTCTTTTTTACACTGACACAAATTTATCAACCAAATGCATTGGCAACCATTTAAATGTCAATCACAGATGGACATATTTTGTGAATATCAATAGAGTGAGTTGCAGCTTTAAAAAAAAGTATGTATTTTTGCAAAACGAACACCAGAATTTATCTAAGTGTAACCCTGTATTGCTGTTCATTTTGTGATTTTGCTTGTATGAAACTCAGTTTTTTTAATTACTCTTCAACTTAAAAAAATATGATATATTTATATAGGTTCATAGATTAGTACTAGGCTAACTGCCCTTGTGAGTATCTAGATCTATTTATTCATGAGTATGCTATAAATGAATTAACACATACATATATGCACATATCACAAATGCTCATGCGCGCGCGCGCACACACACACACACTCCCATATGCATCACTTAAGAGCATTCCATTCATATAGATGTTCCAGTGTAGTAAATAACCATTCTTAAAAATGCAAAAGTAGTTTTTAAGATACAGAGCATGTACCTAAATCAGTCATTCTATCAGTCGTGTGTGAGATGTAGTAACAGTATCAGCTATAGTTTTTTGGGATGAATAGTCTAAAAGCAGTTTCAAAAAAGTAGTTTTAAAGAGTATTTACATAAGAAGATCTGATTTAGTATTAGTTAATGCAATAAATATTTCTTGAAAATGTCACTGTAATTCATAGACCTGATAAAACATTTCAAAATAATTTGTCTTCCACTAGAACTTTTTGCCTAGTAACTGCTTCATAGTTGAATATACAACTTTGACTGCTTTGTTGTGTCAATTAAAGCCCATTAAAGTTGTTCTTCAAAGAAGACATTTATATTTATGCAATGTCAGTATACATCGCTATGATATAATAGGGGCTACACAGAGTATTCTTACATGTATGTTTTCAATATGAATGTTGGCAAGAGGGTTTATACATATGTGAGAGGTAAATGTTAATATTACATTTCCAGCTGCAAATGCTTATAAACAAATAAACAAAAAAAACAATGATTTGGTAATGAAACCGTGATAAACTTGCTGTGTTTAAGAAAAAATAATAGGATATAATAGGTTCTGAAGTAGACCATTTGAATAAACTAAACCCTGATGTAAGTCCCCTTAAAAATACAAGTCATCTGTGTAAAGTATGTTTAGCTGTAGTGCTTGCTTTTATTTGAAGAAATATTACAGATTGTAAAGGTTTGCGGTATACTGATTATTCCATAATGTTCTTTCACTTATATATGTCTAGGATTTAAAAAAACGGGAGCAATATTTTCTAAATTTCCACTTCCCACTGCTTGCAACACTTTTGATCCTGCTGTTAAGACATCTTAGCATGCTGTACTCTACAGGGAAATACTCAGTGTAGTGATCAAAGTGTAGATACAGCAGGGTGAAAAACAGCAGAAAGTGTGCCACATGATAATGAGAGGCATATGTGACAATCAGCGAGCAGTCGTTTGAAAGCAATAAGCAGCTTGAAGCAATCTTTCTTGCATGGCAGCATATAAATGCTTCATGCCATTTAATAATGAAAGTGTTAACTGCAGTGTACTGTTTGCAGTAAATTTCTGTTATTAAATTAAAAGATAAGCAGTGCAATGTATCATTTATTAGGGTACATATTGCATAACTCCCTTCATTTCTTCTCCATAAGTGACTCTAGCATGCTATAAAACACAGGTAAAAGGTTCTAATACTCATGGAAAAAAAAATTCATAATTGTTGTGACATAGTTTAACTATAATGCCTGCAGGCAGTGAACAGTCTAACGGCCATGACATTAGTCTGACAGTTGCATTTGCATCTTCAGAATTTGTATGCATGGAAAGTAGGACAATTAAAAATAACACAGGGATATTCACTGTCAGTGATCTTGTCATAGGGAGCTGAAACAAATACTGCCCTTGACGTGTTTTGTGCATATGCAATTAGTTTTATGCTGACAAGTAAACTTTTATTCTTGTACAAGAAAATGTTCCATATTTAGGTGCTTAACCTAAAACAGCTCAACAACAAGAGTGTTAAGGTGGTTAAATCATATTATTGACATGCATTTTAATCAGATGTGGATATACTTCCCAGTATCGTAATATTATATAATAACCTCTACTGTCATTAACCATCAATATTCCTATACAGGATCTACTGATACAACTTAGACAGCCACTATACCTTTTCTAAGATTCAACCTTTACTTATTACTTTACTTCCTAATCCCTGTGTAAAGAACCATCTCTGCCACTGACAAAGGAAAAGGAATCGCAACAACTCAGCTTACTCTTTAGACTTTATACTCCTTTACTAGAGTTAATTTAAAATGGTTTTAGAATTGCTATTGGAAATTGGGAACACCAAGTTAATGATACAAATTTTGATCTGGACTTAACTGCAGATTTGTAGCGCTGTGTTTTACTTACTTATTTCAGATGTGCATATTACAGTATTTAGTTTTACCACCGGCACTGTTACACTGCACAGTGAAAGGCACCTTAAAATCTTTTCATAATGACATATAACAAATGCTCTTCCCTTGCATACTTAATAATTAGCAGTTTTACATCTCAGTGGTGACCATCAGTGTTTGGAATTGGAAAAACGAACATGTGTCCATGCAGCCAAAATAAAACCAAACTACTCAGAAAAAAATGGCCATCAGTGTTTCCTATTTGCATAACCTTACATTAGAATTTATTTTCATTTAACCATACCCAGTAAAAAGCAAGATTCAAGGAGGCATGGAGACTTGGTGGAAAGAAGGGAAATTTCGGAGTGCTCACAAGCAGCAACCTAACTGTAACAAGGTGGATGGTGAGAAAGGTGAGTGTTTTTCATTTAGCATGGTCTGTATATAAATAATTGCATAAGAGTCATGAGTGCCCTTTTACATGTTTACATACATACCCATTCTGCTGAACAAATGCCAACTTTGTCGTATATTATACTCTATAAATTCAGTTGTAGATCATTTCATATATTGTTGCAGGGTTATCTCTATGACTAAAACTATAAATACACATCAGCATACAAATAACCCAAATATTAAAATGTATGCTGCTCTTATATAAACCTTACATGTTGTGTGAACACATCAGTGCCTTGCATTTATCACTCTTCGCTTTAGTCTCCAAATAGTTTTCTCATTTAATTATTCTTAATATTATTATTGATGGAAAACTCTTGGAAAAAAATAAGATATGTAATGTGCATTACAGCATTTTCCAGCAGTAATGCTTCATCATAAAAAGAAAACAAAAAGTTGATTTCTTTTAAGAATGCCTTTCATAAAATAATTGTGTCTTCCAAAAAGTATTTCAGATTAGGTTCCTCGTTTGTGTAACATAATAAGACATTCAGTTCTCCACCATTTTGCCATATTTGAAGTGGTATTAATAAAGTTGCAATCTTCTGGTGAGATTCTCCATTATTCATTTCAAACTTTAATAAATCAGTGTGCTTGCACTATTATTTTAATACTGTGATTTTAACTAAAACTAATAAGCTTCTTCAGTGTCCTGTCAAGATTATAAGTAGCTCTTTACTCCATCTGTTTAATTTATTCCCTATCAACTCTGAACCTGGTGGATTTTATTAAGCTCCTGAATTATGTGTCTAGTTCAGTGCCAATGCCTATAACATTCTGGCAATTACTCTTCTTATTTGTGGTCAAAATTATTTTCATTTATTATAAAATTTGTTGGTAGTATGGCTCTAGCATGGGGGTTTGCCCTGTATTTGTTCCTATGGGGTGCAGCTACATCTCTGCAGCTGTTTACATGTGGGTATGATGTGGTGATGTACATTTCTGCATATTCAATGGAGCTAACACGGTTTTGTGGGGATTTGAAACTTGCCTATGTATCACTTACGAGTGAATAGTTTGTGTTAAAGAAATTTCTAAAAGTACTTTGGGTGGAAGGGATTTCTGGTTACAGTTATATTTCGAAGGAGACTGCTTTATGGTTCGACAAAACAAATGACAAAGATACACAATGGATGGTACAAAATCCTCCCATAATAGTAAGGACAAGATCCAAGATATTCCCCCCTGTGAGTACTCTGACTAACTGTTCCAGGAATCACTATGCTTCTGCACTAGTGGTGATGTAGGTTTCCAGTCTGCAGCTGGCACTAGACCGCAGAAATTTCAAGTATGATGAGAAGAGCATCACAGCAAATGGAAGCTGAGTTATTCACAAGGTGTAAGGAGGCTTCTTCTTAGTAAAGGTCGAGAATGCTTTTCGAGTACATTTCAGTAATTGTGCAAATCTACCATCTAACAATATTGCATACATAGGATGTGCTTCAAACCATAGAAAAATCACATACTTGCTGTTGAGGAGGAGAACAGATGGAGGAAAAAGGAAAAAAATTAAAGTATCAGACCAACAACAGGAGTTAGAAAAGAAAGTACACATTATAAATGAAAGTTGGTGACTTGAAAGCAAAAGTCAGAGATGTAATGTGCAAATTATTGGAATTTCAAAGACAATAAATGTTCCAAAGGTATGAGTTTTTAAAAAATATGGTCAGAGAACAGAAGGAAATGCCACTGAATTCTGTTTTCAGCTTAAAATGGATTAAGTGAGTTGAAGAGACATGTTCTTTTGGCACTGAGCTCATTTACAACAAGGGAGTCGATCACTTCATGTAGCAGGAAAAACAGAGGTCTCCTGTGACAACAAACCCACACAATGTGTAGTGGATTACTATCTAGAGTTGAGCCAACATTAAAAGGAAGCAGGTTGTTTGAAGAGAAACCTAAATGAACTAGGTTTTCCAAAATCTGTACCTTACCTAACCACACTGATGGTATCAGCATTGGAGAAGATAAGGAGATATACGGACATTGCAGA
>NC_056749.1:334229463-334279463 GCF_019279795.1 Protopterus annectens | reverse complement strand
CTCCTTCCGAACGGGGAATATATAATCTTGGTATACAGTGATTTTTATAAATCATCTAGTGAGCATGAAGTATCCTCCTTGTTTTAATATCCAACATATCCAACACTTTTTGGGGTCAGTTAATCACTCCAAAACTAAAAGTTACTACAGGAAGAGCAAACTGATTTATGGCTTGGATCTTGTTTCTAGATGTCAATGCTGTTTTCAGGATTAATTTAAGTCTTCTAAAGTACTCCTTACTGAGCTTTATTTGCATTTGTTCATGTTTTATTGCTGATCCTTTATCAGTTCCCAAGTATTTATACACTCCATCTTGCTCAAGTTCTTTTACAACACATTCTTGTCCCAAACAGATGTTTTCCTGGTGCTGCAGTTTTCCTTTTTTAAAGGTTGCTTTTGCAAATTTATCAAGACCAAATGACATTCCAATATCATCTGAAAAAGTTTGACAACCTGCAGCTATTCTTTCAGTTCCTCATATGATGACCTATACAGTTTTACATCACATGGGTCTATATGGGAATGGTGATGTTCTAAGGTTTGGGGATGCTGATAAATGTAGGAATGAATGGATACTATATGGTGAAGGAGGTTAGGTAAAGTGCCAAGGAATCCAAAAGCTATACTACTATAGGTAACTTCTAGAAATTTTTCATTGGCTATTCTCTGATTTAGCAGTTCTTAACTTCTAATCAGAGCTGGAAATCTGGTACAATTTGACAAGTGGATTTTGTATTGCACTGTCTCACTGTATTTCTGTGTATGTGTGTGTGTGTGTATCTATCTATATGCATGTATGTATACAATATAACTCCAAAGTTTCAGTCAAAGAGCCACAGGGTAAAATAAAAAGCAGTACAAATGTAAGATAAACCAATGCAGTCACCAGGCTGAAGAGTAAAAGCATTAATCAATTTACTTATTGAAATTTGTTGACTAGGAAAGTCTACTGGGTCAGAAACCCATTTTCAGTGGAGGCCCAGGGAGAAAAGTTCCACAATGAGTAAAATAATAACATCAGAATATAGCAGACATGTAGTTATACAATTTTAAACTATCTTAAAAATATAGACAATTATCACATCATAAACTTTTTACAAATACTGTAGCAACTTCTTTTTCACAGAGGTGAACGTAAAGGCATTTTATAGAAAAAAGAAATTATATTTAATTCAATTTAAGTACATTCCATTAAAACTGAGATATACACTAGTATTAACATTATTAAGATAAAAAATTGGCTGCTAAAATATAATATACAGTACAAGTGCTTTTGCGTTATTACAACTCTTCTTCAGATCTAATACATAAAAGCTTTTTCAGGTATTTAAGTGAAAAATAACCAGCCATTAGGTGTCTCATAATTTAAGGAGGTCATGGTGGTGCAGCAGTTAGCATTGTCACTTCACAGCAAGAGGTTCCTTGGTTCGATCCTTGGCTGGGGTGCCTTCTGCGCAGAGTCTGCATGTCCTCGCTGTGGTCACGTGGGTTTCCTCTGTGTGTGTGTGTGTGTGTGTGTGTGTGTGTGTGTGTGTGTGTGTGTGTGTGTGTGTATGTCTTCTCTGGAAGGTTGGGTGCCGAGCTGGCAACTCCACACCGTAAAACTCCACTGCCAATCGTGAGCGGACCGGTGATCCGCAGTGGTGACCCCTAACTGGGAAAAGCCGAAGAAGTAGAAGAAGGTGTCTCATAACTTAAATCCACCAGTCTTTAGTGATCTGATAAACATGCCTTCAAAATGAAGATAGTAAAATCTTATTGGTTGTCAATCTTCTCTTTCATGAAAAAGTCAACACAGTCACTTGCAGCATCCCCCCACCCCCCTTTTGGCAGCTCAAACAAATGACTGGCACTCATAACCAATCACAAGACCAATGCCTGTCATTAGTAACCAATAAAATGAACAAATCTTCCACAAGAGTGTCCATTCTTCATAGAATTACATAGTTATCCAGGTTTGCTATCCAATTCTGGGAGGCTTGATCATTTCATCTGCTTAATTACTTATAATAAAACAACTAAAATGATTTGCAATTGGTGCTTGGAAATAATACTTATCAGTCGGAAACCAATGGTCACCGCATTGGTTTATTTTACTTTCATACTATATATATATATATATAAATGAATGCACACACACACACACACACACACACACACACACATATATATATATATATATATATATATATATATATATATATGGGTCTACTGCCTTACATCAAAAATACACTTCTTCAAAATAGAGCAGTAGACCCTACCCTACACTACAGCGAAAGTCCACTTAAACGAAAGTGTACTTTTGCTGAAGTCTAGTTCTCCAGGCTACCCAAAAAAAAAATGTTTTTGCAGGGGGGCAATCCCCCCTTCACCCCCCATGTGGGGGGTTGTGTCCCCCACACACCCCTACTTAAATATACCAACTCCGAGAATGCACTACAGCAGGGAAAAGGGAATACTGCCGATGTCAATGTTCGAAGTTTCACTACTTCGAACAAGTGGACTCTGTGAGGTGGGGTTTGAAGTAGTGAAACTTCGAACATATTGACGGATCCCATATATATATATATATATATATATATATATATATATATATATATATATATATATATATATACACATACATACATTGTATTTCTCACCATTCCTCAGGTAAGAATAGAGCTACCTCCAGTGTCATTGTATATTCATTTTTCGCTACTCCCTCTGTTTCCCTGACAGACTTTTTTGCATTTGCCTTCAGCTTCATATCCTATACCTGTATGGGCACAAGAAGTGAACACAGTGTTCGAGGTGACACCAGCCTACCGATAGGTACAGGGGTAATATATCCTCTCTATTTCGGAAATATTTTTCATAATTAGTGTGATCTTGAACCAGATGCCCCTGGGAACATGGTTTGAACTTGGCTAGGCTTGTAAGGGTCCTGGGGACATTAGCCTATTAACCTTCTATGATCCTACAACACTATGAAGGCAGAATTGCGCCAGACGCTGAAAACAATCATAAAGCCTTCTATAGTTATATCAAGAACCTCCTCGGCAAAACCCAAATTTTCTCTGAGTTATTACAAAATGGTACCTCCTATACTGAGCCAACAGATATTGCCAACATACTGGCTGACAGATTCAGTGCCAACTTCACCCTTTTCTGCTCCCCCAAAGGACTAATCACAATATCGGAAGAATGCCAGGCACCTAGCATTTCTGCAACACAGGCTAAAGCTGCATTGCCCAAGGCCAAAAATACAGCTTCCATGGGACCCGATAATATCCCTGGCTGTGTTCTACATTAACTACAAAGTGAACTGGCACTGCATCTGTGTGCCCTGTTTAGTCACAGCCTCACCTCAGGCTTTGTCCCTACTGAATGGCACACTGCTGCAGTCATCCCTCTCCATAAAAGGGGAGTGACTACAGACCCTAAGAAGTATTGCCCCATGAGCCTGACAAGTCTGATATTTAAAGCTATGGAGCGCATCATCATGGACCTGATTAACAAAGATATAGGAAATCTTCAAATTATAGATCCCACGCAATTTGGCTTTGTGAAAGAGAGATCATGCCTACCTCTATATGGCCAAGGCCTTTGATACCATTCCTCAATCGGGAATTACTGATGTACTCACCAAACTAGGCAGCAACCACTGTATCACTAGGTGGGTTGCAAATTGGCTCACAGATGGAACATACAGTGTGAAAGTAGTGGACTCCAAGTCAAACTGCTGACCAGTCCCTAGTGGAGTCCCACAGGGATTGGTCCTGGGTCCTCTCCTGTTCAGCATCTACTTCTCAGAAATCCAGGCCAACATAAAGGGACTCTGGCTGACCAGGTTCACAGATGACTGCAAGCTGGGAGCCATTATTAACTCTCCAAGTGATGCAGGCATCCTACAGAAAGCCCTCACTGAGATCAGTGACTGGTGTCGAAACCATGGCCTTAAGCTTAATGCCAAAAATGCATCATCATCTCCTTTGGCAAAAACTCAGTTCCCACTAATTACCACATCGATAGGAGCCCAGTGAACACTGAAGACTTTATAAGATATCTGGGGATGCAGGTTGACAGCAACCTCTCCTTCGCCGTGTGGTCAGAAAGTCCTTCTGTGTGGCACATCTCTACCAAGGGTTTTGCATTCAGAAAAAAAGAGGTCATCATCTCTCTCTCTACTCTTCCCTCATTAGACCAGTCATTGAGTATAATGCCCATTTGGCATGTACCTCACTAGACACATGAAACAGCTTGAGAGGCCACAGAAGCACCTCATGAAGAGGATCCTAGGCATTAAACACATGTCCTACATGGACAGACTCAAAAGACTCCAGCTATTCTCAGTCTCATATTTCCTACTTAGAGACGATCTCTGCTTGACTTACAAAGCCATATCTGACTCCGTTCCCAATCCCTCCACACCACATGCTCCAGAGACCTCAACCTCATTACCACAATCAACAGAACATGCTGGAGGGACAGGTTCCTCAGCCAGAGACTGCCCATGCACTGGAATTATCTTTCCATACATGTCAAGCAGAGCACCTTGCTGTCCCTCTTCAAGAGAAATCTTGATGAGTGGATGGGTAATAGAAAGTTCACCCCGGGGATCACTCCAGTGGCTCTACTTGATAGAGGCACTGGGAACTAACATCAGGCCGCATGATGCCAAGGCACTTCTATGGGCTAGGCTTGTAAAGGCTCCAGGGCCATCAGCCTAGTACACACCTATGAACCTATGAACACAGCATATCATATTGGCCTTTGCTCCAACTTTCTCACTTTCTTGTTTGGTAGTCTTGTTTTTGCTGCTATTACTTCACACCAAGGTAATCTTTCCAGATCTCTTCTAGCATCTCTCCTCTAATCTGATACTCTACTATTTGTAGGTGCTGAGGATACAGTACACCTCAACATCACATTTTATATGCCAGTCTCTTCATGTCCCTTGCCTCCAATCTGATATGCTACAGTTTGTAAGTACTGAGTATACAGTACACCCCAACAATACATTTTGCATGCCAGTCTCTTCATGTCCCTCACCTCCAATCTGAAATTAAGAGCATTTGTAAGTGCTGTGGATACAGTACACCCCAACATTGCATTTTGTATGCCAGTCTCTTCATGTCCCTCACCTCCAATCTGACATGCTATTATTTGTAAGTGCTGAGGATACAGTACACCCTAACATTGCATTTTAAATACCAGTCTCTTCATGTCCCCAAACATTCAATCTGACATGCTACTATTTGTAAGTGCTGAGGATACAATACACCCCAACATATTTTACATGCCAGTCTCTTCATGTCCCTCACCTCCAATCTGGCATGTTACAGTTTGTAAGTATTGCGTATACAGTACACCCCAACATTAAATTTTGTATGCCAGTCTCCATTTCCCTCACCTCCAATTTGACATGCTACCATTTTTAAGTGCTGATGATGCAGTACCCTCCAACATTACATTTTGCATGCCAGTCTCTTCATGTCACTCACCTCCAATCTGATATGCTACTGGTTGTAAGTGCTGATGATGCAGTACACCCCAACATTACATTTTATATGCCAGTCTCTTCATGTCCCTCACCTCCAAACTGACATGCTACTATTTGCAAGTGCTGATGATACAGTACACCCCAACATTACATGTTATGCCAGTTTCATGTCCCTCACCTCCAATCTGACATGCTACTGTTTGTAAGTGCTGATGATGCAGTACACCCCAGCATTGCATTTTATATGCCAGTTTCATGTCCCTCACCTCCAATCTGATATGCTATTTGCAAGTGCTGATGATACAGCACATCCCAACATTACATTTTATATGCCAGTCTCTTCATGTCCCTCACCTCCAATCTGACATGCTATTTGCAAGTGCTGATGATACAGTACACCCCAACATTACATTTTATATGCCAGTCTCTTCATGTCCCTCACCTCCAATCTGACATGCTACTATATGTAAGTGCTGATGATGCAGTACACCCCAACATTACATTTTATATGCCAGTCTCATGTCCCTCACCTCCAATCTGACATGCTACTGTTTGTAAGTGCTGATGATGCAGTACACCCCAACATTACATTTTATATGCCAGTCTCATGTCCCTCACCTCCAATCTGATATGCTACTATATGTAAGTGCTGATGATGCAGTATACCCCAACATTACATTTTATATGCCAGTCTCTTCATGTCCCTCACCTCCAATCTGACATGCTACTATATGTAAGTGCTGATGATGCAGTACACCCCAACATTACATTTTACATGCCAGTCTCATGTCCCTCACCTCCAATCTGATATGCTACTGTTTGTAAGTGCTGATGATGCAGTACACCCCAACATTACATTTTATATGCCAGTCTCATGTCCCTCACCTCCAATCTGACATGCTACTGTTTGTAGGTGCTGATGATGCAGTCCACCCCAACATTACATGTTATGCCAGTCTCATGTCCCTCACCTCCAATCTGACATGCTACTGTTTGTAAGTGCTAATGATGCAGTACACCCCAACATTACATTTTATATGCCAGTCTCATGTCCCTCACCTCCAATCTGAGATGCTACTGTTTGTAAGTACTGATGATGCAGTACACCCCAACATTACATTTTATATGCCAGTCTCATGTCCCTCACCTCCAATCTGATATGCTACTGTTTGTAAGTGCTGATGATGCAGTACACCCCAACATTACATTTTATATGCCAGTCTCATGTCCCTCACCTCCAATCTGATATGCTACTGTTTGTAAGTGCTGATGATGCAGTACACCCCAACATTACATTTTATATGTCAGTCTCATGTCCCTCACCTCCAATCTGATATGCTACTGTTTGTAAGTGCTGATGATGCAGTACACCCCAACATTACATTTTATATGCCAGTCTCATGTCCCTCACCTCCAATCTGACATGCTACTGTTTGTAAGTGCTGATGATGCAGTACACCCCAACATTACGTTTTATATTCCAGTCTCATGTCCCTCACCTCCAATCTGATATGCTACTGTTTGTAAGTGCTGATGATGCAGTACACCCCAACATTACATTTTATATGCCAGTCTCATGTCCCTCACCTCCAATCTGACATGCTACTGTTTGTAAGTGCTGATGATGCAGTACACCCCAACATTACATTTTATATGCCAGTCTCATGTCCCTCACCTCCAATCTGATATGCTACTGTTTGTAAGTGCTGATAATGCAGTACACCCCAACATTACATTTTATATGCCAGTCTCATGTCCCTCACCTCCAATCTGATATGCTACTGTTTGTAAGTGCTGATGATGCAGTACACCCCAGCATTACATTTTATATGCCAGTCTCATGTCCCTCACCTCCAATCTGACATGTAACTGTTTGTAAGTGCTGATGATGCAGTACACCCCAACATTACATTTTATATGTCAGTCTCATGTCCCTCACCTCCAATCTGACATGCTACTGTTTGTAAGTGCTGATGATGCGGTACACCCAACATTACATTTTATATGCCAGTCTCATGTCCCTCACCTTCAATCTGATATGCTACTGTTTGTAAGTGCTGATGATGCAGTACACCCCAACATTACATTTTATATGCCAGTCTCATGTCCCTCACCTCCAATCTGATATGCTACTGTTTATAAGTGCTGATGATGCAGTACACCCCAACATTACATTTTATATGCCAGTCTCATGTCCCGCACCTCCAATCTGATATGCTACTGTTTGTAAGTGCTGATGATGCAGTACACCCCAACGTTACATTTTATATGCCAGTGTCATGTCCCGCACCTCCTATCTGATATGCTACTGTTTGTAAGTGCTGATGATGCAGTACACCCCAACATTACATTTTATATGCCAGTCTCATGTCCCACACCTCCAATCTGATATGCTACTGTTTGTAAGTGCTGATGATGCAGTACACCCCAACATTACATTTTATATGCCAGTCTCATGTCCCTCACCTCCAATCTGACATGCTACTGTTTGTAAGTGCTGATGATGCAGTACACCCCAACATTACATTTTATATGCCACACTCATGTCCCTCACCTCCAATCTGATATGCTACTGTTTGTAAGTGCTGATGATGCAGTCCAGCCCAACATTACATGTTATGCCAGTCTCATGTCCCTCACCTCCAATCTGACATGCTACTGTTTGTAAATGCTGATGATGCAGTACACCCCAACATTACATTTTATATGCCACTCTCATGTCCCTCACCTCCAATCTGATATGCTACTGTTTGTAAGTGCTGATGATGCAGTCCACCCCAACATTACGTGTTATGCCAGTCTCATGTCCTTCACCTCCAATCTGACATGCTACTGTTTGTAAGTGCTGATGATGCAGTCCACCCCAACATTACATGTTATGCCAGTCTCATGTCCCTCACCTCCAATCTGACATGCTACTGTTTGTAAGTGCTGATGATGCAGTACACCCCAACATTACATTTTATATGCCACTCTCATGTCCCTCACCTCCAATCTGATATGCTACTGTTTGTAAGTGCTGATGATACAGTACACCCCAACATTACATTTTATATGCCACTCTCATGTCCCTCACCTCCAATCTGACATGCTACTGTTTGTAAGTGCTGATGATGCAGTCCACCCCAACATTACATGTTATGCCAGTCTCATGTCCCTCACCTCCAATCTGACATGTTACTCTTTGTAAGTGCTGATGATGCAGTACACCCCAACGTTACATTTTATATGCCAGTCTCATGTCCCTCACCTCCAATCTGACATGCTACTGTTTGTAAGTGCTGATGATGCAGTACACCCCAACATTACATTTTATATGCCAGTCTCATGTCCCTCACCTCCAATCTGATATGCTACTGTTTGTAAGTGCTGATGATGCAGTACACCCCAACATTACATTTTATATGTCAGTCTCATGTCCCTCACCTCCAATCTGATATGCTACTGTTTGTAAGTGCTGATGATGCAGTACACCCCAACATTACATTTTATATGCCAGTCTCATGTCCCTCACCTCCAATCTGACATGCTACTGTTTGTAAGTGCTGATGATGCAGTACACCCCAACATTACATTTTATATGCCAGTCTCATGTCCCCCACCTCCAATCTGATATGCTACTGTTTGTAAGTGCTGATGATGCAGTACACCCCAACACTACATTTTATATGCCAGTCTCATGTCCCTCACCTCCAATCTAATATGCTACTGTTTGTAAGTGCTGATGATGCAGTGCACCCCAACATTACATTTTATATGCCAGTGTCATGTCCCTCACCTCCAATCTGACATGCTACTGTTTGTAAGTGCTGATGATGCAGTACACCCCAACATTACATTTTATATGCCAGTCTCATGTCCCTCACCTCCAATCTGATATGCTACTGTTTGTAAGTGCTGATGATGCAGTCCACCCCAACATTACATTTTATATGCCAGTCTCATGTCCCTCACCTCCAATCTGATATGCTACTGTTTGTAAGTGCTGATGATGCAGTACACCCCAACATTACATTTTATATGCCAGTCTCATGTCCCTTACCTCCAATCTGACATGCTACTGTTTGTAAGTGCTGATGATACAGTACACCCCAACATTACATTTTATATGCCAGTCTCATGTCCCTCACCTCCAATCTGATATGCTACTGTTTGTAAGTGCTGATGATGCAGTGCACCCCAACATTACATTTTATATGCCAGTGTCATGTCCCTCACCTCCAATCTGACATGCTACTGTTTGTAAGTGCTGATGATGCAGTCCACCCCAACATTACATGTTATGCCAGTCTCATGTCCCTTACCTCCAATCTGATATGCTACTGTTTGCAAGTGCTGATGATACAGTACACCCCAACGTTACATTTTATATGCCAGTCTCATGTCCCTCACCTCCAATCTGACATGCTACTGTTTGTAAGTGCTGATGATACAGTACACCCCAACATTACATTTTATATGCCAGTCTCATGTCCCTCACCTCCAATCTGATATGCTACTGTTTGTAAGTGCTGATGATGCAGTACACCCCAACATTACATTTTATATGTCAGTCTCATGTCCCTCACCTCCAATCTGATATGCTACTGTTTGTAAGTGCTGATGATGCAGTCCACCCCAACATTACATGTTATGCCAGTCTCATGTCCTTCACCTCCAATCTGACATGCTACTGTTTGTAAGTGCTGATGATGCAGTACACCCCAACATTACATTTTATATGTCAGTCTCATGTCCCTCACCTCCAATCTGATATGCTACTGTTTGTAAGTGCTGATGATGCAGTGCACCCCAACATTACATTTTATATGCCAGTCTCATGTCCCTCACCTCCAATCTGACATGCTACTGTTTGTAAGTGCTGATGATGCAGTACACCCCAACATTACATTTTATATGCCAGTCTCATGTCCCTCACCTGCAATCTGAAATGCTACTGTTTGTAAGTGCTGATGATGCAGTACACCCCAACGTTACATTTTATATGCCAGTCTCATGTCCCTCACCTCCAATCTGACATGCTACTGTTTGTAAGTGCTGATGATGCAGTACACCCCAACATTACATTTTATATGCCAGTCTCATGTCCCTCACCTCCAATCTGATATGCTACTGTTTGTAAGTGCTGATGATGCAGTCCACCCCAACATTAAATTTTATATGCCAGTCTCATGTCCCTCACCTCCAATCTGAAATGCTACTGTTTGTAAGTGCTGATGATGCAGTACACCCCAACATTACATTTTATATACCAGTCTCATGTCCCTTACCTCCAATCTGACATGCTACTGTTTGTAAGTGCTGATGATACAGTACACCCCAACATTACATTTTATATGCCAGTCTCATGTCCCTCACCTCCAATCTGATATGCTACTGTTTGTAAGTGCTGATGATGCAGTGCACCCCAACATTACATTTTATATGCCAGTGTCATGTCCCTCACCTCCAATCTAACATGCTACTGTTTGTAAGTGCTGATGATGCAGTCCACCCCAACATTACATGTTATGCCAGTCTCATGTCCCTTACCTCCAATCTGATATGCTACTGTTTGTAAGTGCTGATGATACAGTACACCCCAACATTACATTTTATATGCCAGTCTCATGTCCCTCACCTCCAATCTGACATGCTACTGTTTTGTAAGTGATGATGATACAGTACACCCCAACATTACATTTTATATGCCAGTCTCATGTCCCTCACCTCCAATCTGATATGCTACTGTTTGTAAGTGCTGATGATGCAGTACACCCCAACATTACATTTTATATGTCAGTCTCATGTCCCTCACCTCCAATCTGATATGCTACTGTTTGTTAGTGCTGATGATGCAGTCCACCCCAACATTACATGTTATGCCAGTCTCATGTCCTTCACCTCCAATCTGACATGCTACTGTTTGTAAGTGCTGATGATGCAGTACACCCCAACATTACATTTTATATGTCAGTCTCATGTCCCTCACCTCCAATCTGATATGCTACTGTTTGTAAGTGCTGATGATGCAGTACACCCCAACATTACATTTTATATGTCAGTCTCATATCCCTCACCTCCAATCTGATATGCTACTGTTTGTAAGTGCTGATGATGCAGTACACCCCAACATTACATTTTATATGTCAGTCTCATGTCCCTCACCTCCAATCTGATATGCTACTGTTTGTAAGTGCTGATGATGCAGTGCACCCCAACATTACATTTTATATGCCAGTCTCATGTCCCTCACCTCCAATCTGACATGCTACTGTTTGTAAGTGCTGATGATGCAGTACACCCCAACATTACATTTTATATGCCAGTCTCATGTCCCTCACCTCCAATCTGATATGCTACTGTTTTGTAAGTGCTGATGATGCAGTACACCCCAACATTACATTTTATATGCCAGTCTCATGTCCCTCACCTCCAATCTGATATGCTACTGTTTGTAAGTGCTGATGATGCAGTACACCCCAACATTACATTTTACATGCCAGTCTCATGTCCCTCACCTCCAATCTGATATGCTACTGTTTGTAAGTGCTGATGATGCAGTACACCCCAACATTACATTTTATATGTCAGTCTCATGTCCCTCACCTCCAATCTGATATGCTACTGTTTGTAAGTGCTGATGATGCAGTACACCCCAACATTACATTTTATATGTCAGTCTCATGTCCCTCACCTCCAATCTGATATGCTACTGTTTGTAAGTGCTGATGATGCAGTACACCCCAACATTACATTTTACATGCCAGTCTCATGTCCTTCACCTCCAATCTGACATGCTACTGTTTGTAAGTGCTGATGATGCAGTACACCCCAACATTACATTTTATATGTCAGTCTCATGTCCCTCACCTCCAATCTGATATGCTACTGTTTGTAAGTGCTGATGATGCAGTACACCCCAACATTACATTTTATATGCCAGTCTCATGTCCCTCACCTGCAATCTGAAATGCTACTGTTTGTAACTGCTGATGATGCAGTACACCCCAACGTTACATTTTGTATGCCAGTCTCATGTCCCTCACCTCCAATCTGACATGCTACTGTTTGTAAGTGCTGATGATGCAGTACACCCCAACATTACATTTTATATGCCAGTCTCATGTCCCTCACCTCCAATCTGATATGCTACTGTTTGTAAGTGCTGATGATGCAGTACACCCCAACGTTACATTTTATATGCCAGTCTCATGTCCCTCACCTCCAATCTGGCATGCTACTGTTTGTAAGTGCTGATGATGCAGTACACCCCAACATTACATTTTATATGCCAGTCTCATGTCCCTCACCTCCAATCTGACATGCTACTGTTTGTAAGTGCTGATGATGCAGTACACCCCATTACATTTTACATTCCAGTCTCATGTCCCTCACCTGCAATCTGATATGCTACTGTTTGTAAGTGCTGATGATGCAGTCCACCCCAACATTACATTTTATATGCCAGTCTCATGTCCCTCACCTCCAATCTGATATGCTACTGTTTGTAAGTGCTGATGATGCAGTACACCCCAACATTACATTTTATATGCCAGTCTCATGTCCCGCACCTCCAATCTGATATGCTACTGTTTGTAAGTGCTGATGATGCAGTACACCCCAACATTACATTTTATATGCCAGTCTCATGTCCCTCACCTCCAATCTGAGATGCTACTGTTTGTAAGTACTGATGATGCAGTACACCCCAACATTACATTTTATATGCCAGTCTCATGTCCCTCACCTCCAATCTGATATGCTACTGTTTGTAAGTGCTGATGATGCAGTACACCCCAACATTACATTTTATATGCCAGTCTCATGTCCCTCACCTCCAATCTGATATGCTACTGTTTGTAAGTGCTGATGATGCAGTACACCCCAACATTACATTTTATATGCCAGTCTCATGTCCCTCACCTCCAATCTGACATGCTACTGTTTGTAAGTGCTGATGATGCAGTACACCCCAACATTACATTTTATATGCCAGTCTCATGTCCCTCACCTCCAATCTGAGATGCTACTGTTTGTAAGTGCTGATGATGCAGTACACCCCAACATTACATTTTATATGCCAGTCTCATGTCCCTCACCTCCAATCTGATATGCTACTGTTTGTAAGTGCTGATGATGCAGTACACCCCAACATTACATTTTATATGCCAGTCTCATGTCCCTCACCTCCAATCTGATATGCTACTGTTTGTAAGTGCTGATGATGCAGTACACCCCAACATTACATTTTATATGCCAGTCTCATGTCCCTCACCTCCAATCTGAGATGCTACTGTTTGTAAGTGCTGATGATGCAGTACACCCCAACATTACATTTTATATGCCAGTCTCATGTCCCTCACCTCCAATCTGATATGCTACTGTTTGTAAGTGCTGATGATGCAGTACACCCCAACATTACATTTTATATGCCAGTCTCATGTCCCTCACCTCCAATCTGAGATGCTACTGTTTGTAAGTGCTGATGATGCAGTACACCCCAACATTACATTTTATATGCCAGTCTCATGTCCCTCACCTCCAATCTGATATGCTACTGTTTGTAAGTGCTGATGATGCAGTACACCCCAACATTACATTTTATATGCCAGTCTCATGTCCCTCACCTCCAATCTGACATGCTACTGTTTGTAAGTGCTGATGATGCAGTACACCCCAACATTACATTTTATATGCCAGTCTCATGTCCCTCACCTCCAATCTGATATGCTACTGTTTGTAAGTGCTGATGATGCAGTACACCCCAACATTACATTTTATATGCCAGTCTCATGTCCCTCACCTCCAATCTGATATGCTACTGTTTGTAAGTGCTGATGATGCAGTACACCCCAACATTACATTTTATATGTCAGTCTCATGTCCCTCACCTCCAATCTGATATGCTCCTGTTTGTAAGTGCTGATGATGCAGTACACCCCAACATTACATTTTATATGCCAGTCTCATGTCCCTCACCTCCAATCTGACATGCTACTGTTTGTAAGTGCTGATGATGCAGTACACCCCAACATTACATTTTATATGCCAGTCTCATGTCCCTCACCTCCAATCTGATATGCTACTGTTTGTAAGTGCTGATGATGCAGTACACCCCAACATTACATTTTATATGCCAGTCTCATGTCCCTCACCTCCAATCTGACATGCTACTGTTTGTAAGTGCTGATGATGCAGTACACCCCAACATTACATTTTATATGCCAGTCTCATGTCCCTCACCTCCAATCTGATATGCTACTGTTTGTAAGTGCTGATGATGCAGTGCACCCCAACATTACATTTTATATGTCAGTCTCATGTCCCTCACCTCCAATCTGGCATGCTACTGTTTGTAAGTGCTGATGATGCAGTACACCCCAACATTACATTTTATATGCCAGTCTCATGTCCCTCACCTCCAATCTGACATGCTACTGTTTGTAAGTGCTGATGATGCAGTACACCCCAACATTACATTTTATATGCCAGTCTCATGTCCCTCACCTCCAATCTGATATGCTACTGTTTGTAAGTGCTCATGATGCAGTGCACCCCAACATTACATTTTATATGCCAGTCTCATGTCCCTCACCTCCAATCTGACATGCTACTGTTTGTAAGTGCTGATGATGCAGTACACCCCAACATTACATTTTATATGCCAGTCTCATGTCCCTCACCTCCAATCTGATATGCTACTGTTTGTAAGTGCTGATGATGCAGTACACCCCAACATTACATTTTATATGCCAGTCTCATGTCCCTCACCTCCAATCTGACATGCTACTGTTTGTAAGTGCTGATGATGCAGTACACCCCAACATTACATTTTATATGCCAGTCTCATGTCCCTCACCTCCAATCTGATATGCTACTGTTTGTAAGTGCTGATGATGCAGTGCACCCCAACATTACATTTTATATGTCAGTCTCATGTCCCTCACCTCCAATCTGACATGCTACTGTTTGTAAGTGCTGATGATGCAGTACACCCCAACATTACATTTTATATGCCAGTCTCATGTCCCTCACCTCCAATCTGACATGCTACTGTTTGTAAGTGCTGATGATGCAGTACACCCCAACATTACATTTTATATGCCAGTCTCATGTCCCTCACCTCCAATCTGATATGCTACTGTTTGTAAGTGCTCATGATGCAGTACACCCCAACATTACATTTTATATGCCAGTCTCATGTCCCTCACCTCCAATCTGAGATGCTACTGTTTGTAAGTGCTGATGATGCAGTACACCCCAACATTACATTTTATATGCCAGTCTCATGTCCCTCACCTCCAATCTGACATGCTACTGTTTGTAAGTGCTGATGATGCAGTACACCCCAACATTACATTTTATATGCCAGTCTCATGTCCCTCACCTCCAATCTGATATGCTACTGTTTGTAAGTGCTCATGATGCAGTACACCCCAACATTACATTTTATATGCCAGTCTCATGTCCCTCACCTCCAATCTGATATGCTACTGTTTGTAAGTGCTCATGATGCAGTACACCCCAACATTACATTTTATATGCCAGTCTCATGTCCCTCACCTCCAATCTGACATGCTACTGTTTGTAAGTGCTGATGATGCAGTGCACCCCAACATTACATTTTATATGCCAGTCTCATGTCCCTCACCTCCAATCTGAGATGCTACTGTTTGTAAGTGCTCATGATGCAGTGCACCCCAACATTACATTTTATATGCCAGTCTCATGTCCCTCACCTCCAATCTGACATGCTACTGTTTGTAAGTGCTGATGATGCAGTGCACCCCAACATTACATTTTATATGCCAGTCTCATGTCCCTCACCTCCAATCTGAGATGCTACTGTTTGTAAGTGCTCATGATGCAGTGCACCCCAACATTACATTTTATATGCCAGTCTCATGTCCCTCACCTCCAATCTGATATGCTACTGTTTGTAAGTGCTGATGATGCAGTACACCCCAACATTACATTTTATATGCCAGTCTCATGTCCCTCACCTCCAATCTGAGATGCTACTGTTTGTAAGTGCTCATGATGCAGTGCACCCCAACATTACATTTTATATGCCAGTCTCATGTCCCTCACCTCCAATCTGACATGCTACTGTTTGTAAGTGCTGATGATGCAGTGCACCCCAACATTACATTTTATATGCCAGTCTCATGTCCCTCACCTCCAATCTGAGATGCTACTGTTTGTAAGTGCTCATGATGCAGTGCACCCCAACATTACATTTTATATGCCAGTCTCATGTCCCTCACCTCCAATCTGACATGCTACTGTTTGTAAGTGCTGATGATGCAGTGCACCCCAACATTACATTTTATATGCCAGTCTCATGTCCCTCACCTCCAATCTGAGATGCTACTGTTTGTAAGTGCTGATGATACAGTACACCCCAACATTACATTTTATATGCCAGTCTCATGTCCCTCACCTCCAATCTGATATGCTACTGTTTGTAAGTGCTGATGATGCAGTACACCCCAACATTACATTTTATATGCCAGTCTCATGTCCCTCACCTCCAATCTGAGATGCTACTGTTTGTAAGTGCTCATGATGCAGTACACCCCAACATTACATTTTATATGTCAGTCTCATGTCCCTCACCTCCAATCTGAGATGCTACTGTTTGTAAGTGCTGATGATGCAGTACACCCCAACATTACATTTTATATGCCAGTCTCATGTCCCTCACCTCCAATCTGATATGCTACTGTTTGTAAGTGCTGATGATGCAGTACACCCCAACATTACATTTTATATGCCAGTCTCATGTCCCTCACCTCCAATCTGACATGCTACTGTTTGTAAGTGCTGATGATGCAGTGCACCCCAACATTACATTTTATATGCCAGTCTCATGTCCCTCACCTCCAATCTGATATGCTACTGTTTGTAAGTGCTGATGATGCAGTACACCCCAACATTACATTTTATATGCCAGTCTCATGTCCCTCACCTCCAATCTGACATGCTACTGTTTGTAAGTGCTGATGATGCAGTGCACCGCAACATTACATTTTATATGCCAGTCTCATGTCCCTCACCTCCAATCTGATATGCTACTGTTTGTAAGTGCTGATGATGCAGTACACCCCAACATTACATTTTATATGCCAGTCTCATGTCCCTCACCTCCAATCTGATATGCTACTGTTTGTAAGTGCTGATGATGCAGTACACCCCAGCATTACATTTTATATGTCAGTCTCATGTCCCTCACCTCCAATCTGATATGCTACTGTTTGTCAGTGCTGATGATGCAGTACACCCCAACATTACATTTTATATGCCAGTCTCATGTCCCTCACCTCCAATCTGATATGCTACTGTTTGTAAGTGCTGATGATGCAGTACACCCCAACATTACATTTTATATGCCAGTCTCATGTCCCTCACCTCCAATCTGATATGCTACTGTTTGTAAGTGCTGATGATGCAGTACACCCCAACATTACATTTTATATGCCAGTCTCATGTCCCTCACCTCCAATCTGATATGCTACTGTTTGTAAGTGCTCATGATGCAGTGCACCCCAACATTACATTTTATATGCCAGTCTCATGTCCCTCACCTCCAATCTGACATGCTACTGTTTGTAAGTGCTGATGATGCAGTACACCCCAACATTACATTTTATATGCCAGTCTCATGTCCCTCACCTCCAATCTGATATGCTACTGTTTGTAAGTGCTCATGATGCAGTGCACCCCAACATTACATTTTATATGCCAGTCTCATGTCCCTCACCTCCAATCTGACATGCTACTGTTTGTAAGTGCTGATGATGCAGTACACCCCAACATTACATTTTATATGCCAGTCTCATGTCCCTCACCTCCAATCTGATATGCTACTGTTTGTAAGTGCTGATGATGCAGTACACCCCAACATTACATTTTATATGCCAGTCTCATGTCCCTCACCTCCAATCTGACATGCTACTGTTTGTAAGTGCTGATGATGCAGTACACCCCAACATTACATTTTATATGCCAGTCTCATGTCCCTCACCTCCAATCTGATATGCTACTGTTTGTAAGTGCTGATGATGCAGTGCACCCCAACATTACATTTTATATGTCAGTCTCATGTCCCTCACCTCCAATCTGACATGCTACTGTTTGTAAGTGCTGATGATGCAGTACACCCCAACATTACATTTTATATGCCAGTCTCATGTCCCTCACCTCCAATCTGACATGCTACTGTTTGTAAGTGCTGATGATGCAGTACACCCCAACATTACATTTTATATGCCAGTCTCATGTCCCTCACCTCCAATCTGATATGCTACTGTTTGTAAGTGCTCATGATGCAGTACACCCCAACATTACATTTTATATGCCAGTCTCATGTCCCTCACCTCCAATCTGAGATGCTACTGTTTGTAAGTGCTGATGATGCAGTACACCCCAACATTACATTTTATATGCCAGTCTGATGTCGCTCACGTCCAATCTGACATGCTACTGTTTGTAAGTGCTGATGATGCAGTACACCCCAACATTACATTTTATATGCCAGTCTCATGTCCCTCACCTCCAATCTGATATGCTACTGTTTGTAAGTGCTCATGATGCAGTACACCCCAACATTACATTTTATATGCCAGTCTCATGTCCCTCACCTCCAATCTGATATGCTACTGTTTGTAAGTGCTCATGATGCAGTACACCCCAACATTACATTTTATATGCCAGTCTCATGTCCCTCACCTCCAATCTGACATGCTACTGTTTGTAAGTGCTGATGATGCAGTGCACCCCAACATTACATTTTATATGCCAGTCTCATGTCCCTCACCTCCAATCTGAGATGCTACTGTTTGTAAGTGCTCATGATGCAGTGCACCCCAACATTACATTTTATATGCCAGTCTCATGTCCTCACCTCCAATCTGACATGCTACTGTTTGTAAGTGCTGATGATGCAGTGCACCCCAACATTACATTTTATATGCCAGTCTCATGTCCCTCACCTCCAATCTGAGATGCTACTGTTTGTAAGTGCTCATGATGCAGTGCACCCCAACATTACATTTTATATGCCAGTCTCATGTCCCTCACCTCCAATCTGATATGCTACTGTTTGTAAGTGCTGATGATGCAGTACACCCCAACATTACATTTTATATGCCAGTCTCATGTCCCTCACCTCCAATCTGAGATGCTACTGTTTGTAAGTGCTCATGATGCAGTGCACCCCAACATTACATTTTATATGCCAGTCTCATGTCCCTCACCTCCAATCTGACATGCTACTGTTTGTAAGTGCTGATGATGCAGTGCACCCCAACATTACATTTTATATGCCAGTCTCATGTCCCTCACCTCCAATCTGAGATGCTACTGTTTGTAAGTGCTCATGATGCAGTGCACCCCAACATTACATTTTATATGCCAGTCTCATGTCCCTCACCTCCAATCTGACATGCTACTGTTTGTAAGTGCTGATGATGCAGTGCACCCCAACATTACATTTTATATGCCAGTCTCATGTCCCTCACCTCCAATCTGAGATGCTACTGTTTGTAAGTGCTGATGATACAGTACACCCCAACATTACATTTTATATGCCAGTCTCATGTCCCTCACCTCCAATCTGATATGCTACTGTTTGTAAGTGCTGATGATGCAGTACACCCCAACATTACATTTTATATGCCAGTCTCATGTCCCTCACCTCCAATCTGAGATGCTACTGTTTGTAAGTGCTCATGATGCAGTACACCCCAACATTACATTTTATATGCCAGTCTCATGTCCCTCACCTCCAATCTGACATGCTACTGTTTGTAAGTGCTGATGATGCAGTACACCCCAACATTACATTTTATATGTCAGTCTCATGTCCCTCACCTCCAATCTGAGATGCTACTGTTTGTAAGTGCTGATGATGCAGTACACCCCAACATTACATTTTATATGCCAGTCTCATGTCCCTCACCTCCAATCTGATATGCTACTGTTTGTAAGTGCTGATGATGCAGTACACCCCAACATTACATTTTATATGCCAGTCTCATGTCCCTCACCTCCAATCTGACATGCTACTGTTTGTAAGTGCTGATGATGCAGTGCACCCCAACATTACATTTTATATGCCAGTCTCATGTCCCTCACCTCCAATCTGATATGCTACTGTTTGTAAGTGCTGATGATGCAGTACACCCCAACATTACATTTTATATGCCAGTCTCATGTCCCTCACCTCCAATCTGACATGCTACTGTTTGTAAGTGCTGATGATGCAGTGCACCCCAACATTACATTTTATATGCCAGTCTCATGTCCCTCACCTCCAATCTGATATGCTACTGTTTGTAAGTGCTGATGATGCAGTACACCCCAACATTACATTTTATATGCCAGTCTCATGTCCCTCACCTCCAATCTGATATGCTACTGTTTGTAAGTGCTGATGATGCAGTACACCCCAGCATTACATTTTATATGTCAGTCTCATGTCCCTCACCTCCAATCTGATATGCTACTGTTTGTAAGTGCTGATGATGCAGTACACCCCAACATTACATTTTATATGCCAGTCTCATGTCCCTCACCTCCAATCTGATATGCTACTGTTTGTAAGTGCTGATGATGCAGTACACCCCAACATTACATTTTATATGCCAGTCTCATGTCCCTCACCTCCAATCTGATATGCTACTGTTTGTAAGTGCTGATGATGCAGTACACCCCAACATTACATTTTATATGCCAGTCTCATGTCCCTCACCTCCAA
Organism: Protopterus annectens; assembly: GCF_019279795.1. Lineage (NCBI taxonomy): Eukaryota > Metazoa > Chordata > Ceratodontiformes > Protopteridae > Protopterus > Protopterus annectens. Next base: position 334,258,236 of record NC_056749.1, on the reverse strand, counting down.
TCTGATATGCTACTGTTTGTAAGTGCTCATGATGCAGTGCACCCCAACATTACATTTTATATGCCAGTCTCATGTCCCTCACCTCCAATCTGATATGCTACTGTTTGTAAGTGCTGATGATGCAGTGCACCCCAACATTACATTTTATATGCCAGTCTCATGTCCCTCACCTCCAATCTGATATGCTACTATATGTAAGTGCTGATGATGCAGTACACCCCAGCATTACATTTTATATGCCAGTCTCATGTCCCTCACCTCCAATCTGATATGCTACTGTTTGTAAGTGCTGATGATGCAGTACACCCCAACATTACATTTTATATGCCAGTCTCATGTCCCTCACCTCCAATCTGATATGCTACTGTTTGTAAGTGCTCATGATGCAGTGCACCCCAACATTACATTTTATATGCCAGTCTCATGTCCCTCACCTCCAATCTGATATGCTACTGTTTGTAAGTGCTCATGATGCAGTGCACCCCAGCATTACATTTTATATGCCAGTCTCATGTCCCTCACCTCCAATCTGACATGCTACTGTTTGTAAGTGCTGATGATGCAGTGCACCCCAACATTACATTTTATATGCCAGTTCCTTCATTTCCCTCTCTCACAATCTGACATGCTACTATCTGTATGTACTGAGTATACAGTCCACCCTAACATTACATTTTGTATGCGAGTCTCTTCATGCCTCCTTGAATACTTATTCACTTTCTTTCCGATGCTAGTGGTATATACCAAAATATTAAGCTGAGTCAAAATGATAGATATTTAAATTAAAATAAATGTCTGTGTGAACACAATATGTATCTATAGCTCAGGCATTACATATATTGCAAATGATTATCAGTATTCTTGGAACTTAATAGACGACAACGTATAAAACTGATGTCATCTCTGTTAGGGATAAATCATGACTAAAATCAGTAGAATGAAGAGTCCTTTATTTCACTGCTGATTAAAATATGAGAAAAAAAAAATTTAAGCACAATTTGACTAAAAGTGCCATTACATGACCATTTATCATAATACAAACAGAAAAGCAATCTACTTGAAGTCTAAGATTTTTCACTGCAAGTAGAACTTCAAAAAGTTAACTTTAATTAACTTTTATAAACAGCAAAGTTGAGAACCCATTATTTCACAGAGCAAGAGCCATTATACCATCTGTACCCCTTCTACTTATATACACTAACTCTGAGATTAATGTTCCTTGAGAAGGGGGAATTCCCTGAGATACAATCAATTTGGACTTAGTAGGTATTTTTCCCAGTTTTATTTAAATTTTCAAAGTCACCAGACACACAGTATGAGATTTGAAACTTACAACTTGAATCATATAAAATACTATGCAATATAAGAAACCATGACAATCTTTAGAAATGCATTTTAGCACTCCCTGCAGTTTACGCTCACATTCAGAAAGATGGAGTTATTTCCCATTCCATGGGAACAACACAAGTCTGTCTCCAAATATAAGAAACTACACACAAGTATTGCTTAGACTAGTCTGAATATCTGCTTCCACAGCAGGAGGGTAAGCTTGATCTATGGAAGATTCCAACATCTTTTTTAAAAACTATACTTCCTATGCATCAGAGAAACAAAGCATCTATCTATACGAGAATAAGATAACACTGGTATATTTTTTGTCTATGATGACCTAATGAAAAATAGAAAAAAAATGATAGATTTTTATTGTCTATTTGATAGATGTCAAAGCCATTCCTAGTTTTCAAGCTATGACTGGCCATTCTGAAAACATGTTACAACATTGAAATGTACTTCCCTCATGACAGTATTCTCAAAATCTCTTACAGCTCTGCTGTATTCATTTGTGCAATCCAAGGAATCTGTTGCATTCTACTAACCATAAGTACAAATTTATACTGTATTTTGCACTTCAACACTGTATTTTTGCTGTACTGTTGATTTTTAAAATCTATTCTTACTGATTTGTTGCACTTTTTGTTTGCTGTAGCATAGTCTAGATTCAGACCTGCTGAATCTGGTTCTTTTTGTTAAACTGAGCACAAAAATGGTTGGAGAGGGTCCACCTGCACCCTTGTGGCAAGACAGTGCAGTTAGAATTCATCTGACTGAATGTTGCTGGTACAGGGCACAGTTTTGAGCTTTTTTATTGGCTAAATTGTTTAATTCAGTTTGCTCTCTGTTGCTACATATGCCCCATGTTTGCGTAGATTTGAGGTTGTTTTAACACAGCTCCACAGAGTTAGGTGACCGGCCACTGCTCTCCTGTATTCATCTGTTTATATGTAGTGCACCATCATGCACTACAGCACAGTAGGCATAACCATTGACTGTTCTAGAAGCAAAAAGTTTAATAGATAAATTTTGCCTTAGTAACTGTCTGTGATCCGGCAGAGATATCCTTAAATTTTGCTTAGCTGCCTGCTCAGATAGCACTTCAGCTGCACTATTGTCCCTGAAGCAGTCACAAAACCATCAAGTCTACAATAATCTCATACCATTATGAGAACCCCAGCTAGTATAGACCCTTTATAGAGCACTACATTTGTATAGACCCTATTTAGAGCACTCATTTATACTACACCCTTCAATTTTCTCTCCCTAATGTGAAAACAGGATTTAACCTCACATTATGGATGGTCAGTTTCCCTCAATTTCTCCTACCAGCCTGATTGACATGGGAATCATGAGGTATTGTAGCAACTGCCTCATGTACAGTGACAACCCTCTATTCCTAAATCACCCAAGTACAATTTGTGAAAGATGCAGCTACACTAAGAATCTGGAATCCTTACTCTCTTACGCACAGAACAGTAAAACTGAACAGGTTGTCAAGATCACATACTACACCTCTTATGCAAACCATGCACTCAACACATAAACCATCATACGCTGAGGTACTCACCAGAAAACTACTTAAACACCAGAGATGTTCCAAACACATACATGCTACACCTAATACAGCATATAGAGCATTCAACACACACAAAAACACAAGCACCAGTTTCTCACCAATTAAGCTGCTAAGGCAAAGCACATCTAAACCAAATTTTTAATCATAGATGACTTCATTGTGAGACATACAGATGTCCCAGTCACTAGGCTAGTCAAGGAGAATTTTTCAGTCAACTCTCTATCGAGTACCAGGATCTGTCAGATCACACATTCACTCAAGTCTCTCAACAACAAGTACCGTTATGACTCCGTCATATTGAATGTTGGTGTGAATGACTTGAGATGTACCTCAGCAGACTATATGAAGAGAGACATGATTGAGCTCTATGAATAGGTGTCCCAGGCAGGTATGTCCCTAGCCTTGAGTAGTATTATACCCTCAGCTAAGATTATACCACAATATAAACAAGAAATTATTGACTTGGCTTAGTTTTTGTTGTCATTCTAAGGGGATCCAGTTCCTATTGACAGACCACTCTGGTTTGCCAAAGATGGTTTTCACCTGTCACCTCTATGCTTCTGGTTACTGGTTAAGGCACTTGCCTCACCCATAGTGCCTTTTTTAAGCAAGGTCTGAAGAACAAAATTTCTGGTGTGAAAATATCACTCACAAATAAATGAAAGGGTATGCTGCTAAATGCTAGGAGTTTACATCAGAAACTGCACTCTCTGGAAGCACTCCACTCCCTGGAGGATGTTGACATCTGTGAAGTCACAGAAACTTGGTTCAGGGCACAGAGAGTACCCCAACTTTGAATGCTTCAATGCCTTCCACACCTTCAGACTGCAAAATGAACTAAAGGAGGAGGAGGAAGAATATATATCGTCATCCAAGATAAACACACTTCTAGACTGGTTAGAAAGGAAAACTCCATTGAGTTACTCCATATTCAACTAACAGTGGGTAAGACCTCCCATTCAAGTTATGATTAGCTATAGGCCCCTTTCAGTAAACTAAGATACCCATACTACTTATTTGGGCCTACTTGAGTCAATAAAATTACAACCACTCTAGTCATGGACAATTTTAACTATCCGCCCATTGACTGGGAAACTTATAAGAGTACCAAAATGCTCATACAAATGTTCCTGGACTTTCTTAACACTAATGCCCTGGAACAAACAGTATGCAATTCCACAAGAGTCCCAAATATTCTCAGCCTGGTTCTCACCAACATGGATGACCATTGCATAGCACACTCATTTGTTAAATCTGATCACAAATCAGTCACATTTGAAGTAGCTATAACACCTGAACCTCTCTCAGATGAAAAAAAAAATGTACAAAAACTAATTATACCCTACTAATTTATGGCATAAATAATTTCCAATCTCCTGTTCCCACAGAGGGCATTGCCAGCTATACTAAGGTATACACAGATGCCTTGTACACACACTTCCACAAACATATTGACACAGCTTTATCTGATAGGATCAAAACAAGATCCTCAAGAAAAAAATAAGTTTCCCTGGTGGACATCTAGCATTAAGAAGTTATACAACAAGAGGAAGAAGTTGATGTTTGACACTGTTCTCTGCTTGAACAAACAAATAAGACAACTTGTAACATTCTCTAAGGGTAACTTCGAAAAAAAATTAGCACCCATAGCTAAGGATAACCATAAGTCATTCTTCAGCTATATCCATAACCTAAAAGGTAGGACCCAGATGTGTGTTTTACTAGCTATAGTGGATGGCATCACACACTGATCCTGCCAAAATAGTTAACCTATTAACCAACAAGTTTGTTGAAAATTTCCCCCCTGTCCCCTCCATACATTCCAAAAAGCATTCACTCTACATCTCCACCACCTTGTAACTCCAAAGGACAAGTCATTAATTCTCTCTCCGGGGCCAAAAATATACTTTTTATTTTAAATAGTCTAAAACATTCGTTAGCAACTCCATTATGTACTCTTTTCAACCACAGCCTGAGTACTGGTTTTGTCCCTGCTGAATGGAAAACAACTGTCATCCCTCTTCATAAAGGAGGTACAGCAACAGACCCTTGGAACTACAGACCCATAAGCTTAACCAGCCTCATCTGTAAGGCCAGGAATGAATCATTGTAGACCTTATAAATAAGGATATAGGTGATCTCCAAACCCTTGATCCAACACAGTTTGATTTTGTCAAAGGGAGGTCAAGCCTGTAAATCCTGGTGGACTTTGAAAACATCACCAGAACCATACAAAGAAGGTATGGAAATGTTTGAGGAAATTATTTATGAGGATAAACATCTAACACAGCATGAGAAACTAATTAGTGTATGGTTAATGGATATAGTATTTAAAAATAATTACTTATACTTTAATGGTGAATTTTATCAACAAATTCAGGGTGTTGCCATGGGGGCGGCTTGTGCCCCAACATATGTCAACTTAGTTTTGGCTAAATGGGAGGAAAACAACATTTTAAATTCTGAATTTAAAGATTGTTGGAAGTTATATTGTAGGTTTCTGGATGATATAGTCATTTTTTGGATAGCGGGGCAGGAGAAATTCAAAGAATTTATAACTTATATCAGTAATACAACTATTTTTTTTAAATTTACATACAATATATCGGACTCCTGTCTACAATATTTGGATACAGAAGTATATAAAAATGAGAATAAATTTGCTACTAAAGTATTCAGGAAACCTACATACTGCAATATATTCCTACATTACAATAGTGCACACCCTTTACATTGTAAAAAGAATATTGTCAAAGGACAATTTGTAAGGGGAAGTCGAATGACTAGTATGGATAAAGGCTTTTTAACAGAATGTGAACTATTAGAAATAATGTTTTTAGAAAGAGGCTACCCCCTGAATTTGATAAAAGATATTAGGAATGAAGTAAAGAAAGGAAGACATACAAGATTTAAACCTATACTGGAATATAACGAACAAAAAGAGGAGGTCAATATTAAAAATTATAAAATTAGTAATGGTGAAAATTTTCAAGGGGCACTTGTTTTAGACTATAATGGGTTCAATATTGGTATAAGGAATATATTTTTAAAGGAATGGGAGAGATTTGCTGCTTTAACAGATCTGGAAAATGTGGCTAAAATCCCACACAAAATACTATACAAAAATTCCTTAAGTATGAAGACTATATTAGAAAACAAAAATAATAAGAATCCTTATAGACATAGAGTTGGTACGTGTAAATGTGGACGATGCACGCAATGCACCTATATAATAAATACGGACACATATTATTCGATTAGTAGAGACAGATGGATACACATTTCAGATTATTTTAATTGTAAATCAAGGGGTGTGGTATATTTGGTTATTTGTGAAGGTTGTAAATCATTCTATGTAGGAAAAACAGAAAGGATGTTGAAAAGGAGAATTTATGAGCATACATATGATATAACAGTAGGGAAAGATACTAATGCCCTGTATAGACATTCTAAGGTATGCTCTAAATCAAAATTCTCCTTTATGGTTTTGGAACAAGTTAAAAATAATATCAGAGGTGGCCTGTGGGAAGAAAAAATTGAATTCAGAGAATTATGGTGGTAGGTAACGTTAGAAGCAGGCAGATCTCCTGGTTTAAATGATTATATATCCATACTGCCCCTTTATTGAAATTAAGATCTGCAAAACTCTGAATTGTAGTAAATACAAAAATCCACTAGAGGGCATTTATATATTTCACGTTTGCTCATAGGTTCATAGGTTCATACTAGGCTATCTGCCCTAGGGCATTTATAAGCCTAGCCAGAGTGTGTTTGGCTTTCGCCACCCATTTTAAATTAATTTTGCTATGCCTTTTTTGAGGTTAGTATACTGTGCCTCTGTCTAACAGTGACACAGAAGTGATAGCCGGGGTAAACCTACGATCTCCCATCCACTCATCAAGATTCTTCTTGAAGAGAGTCAATGTGGGACTCTGCCTAACTTGGACTGGGATTTAATTCCAGAGTGAAGGGAGCCTCTGGGTTATGAATCTGTCCCTCCAGCATGCCCTATTTATTTTAGTGCTGAGGTTCAAGTCTCTCGAGCGCGTAGCTCGATGGGATTTGGATTTTCTGAGGTGCAGGCAGCATGTCCATTAATTCCGGGTTGGACATGGCTTTATACGTCAGGCACAGATCGCCTCTGAGCAGGCGGTATGCCACTGAGTAGAGCTGGAGTTTCTTTAACCGGGCAGTATATGGCATCTGTTTGAGCCCTTTGATCCTCTTGGTGAGGTACTTTTGGGGTCTTTCCAGTTGCTGCAGGTGTCTGGTAAGGTACATCCCAAAAGGGGCATTGTACTCAATTATGGGCCTGATGAGGGATGAGTAAAGAGGCACGATGACCTCCCTGATCTAGATGTGAATCCCTTCATGATTAGGTGGGTTATATAAAATGTTTTTCTAACCACTTTGGCCACGTGGTTGTCAAATGAGAGATTGCTATCAACTTGGGTCCCCAGGTCCCTAATGACTTCTTCTGTACTTAATGGATTACCACCTATGTGGTAATTTGTGGGCACTTTGTTTTTGCCAAAGGGGATGACTATACACTTTTTGGTGTTTAGCTTGAGGCTATGGCTCTGGCACCAGTTGTCTGTTTCTATGAGGCCCTTTTGAAGGATGCTTGTGTCGGCTGGAAAGTTGATTATGGCGCCCAGCTTGCAGTCATCTGTGAACTTGGTCAGCCACAGTCCTTCCGTGTTGGCCTGTACCGCCGAGAAATATATACCGAACAAGAGAGGTCCCAGGACTGAGCCTTGTGGGACACCACTTGTAACTGGTTTGGAGTCTGACATGGCTCCAGCAATTCGAACCATGTGGGTTCTTTCCTTGAGCCAGTTTGCAACCCATCTAGTGACATAGGGGTTTATATTTAAGCTGGTGAGCTTATCTATAATGCCCGAGCGGGGTATTGTATCGAAGGCTTTTGCGAGGTCCAGGTAGGCTGTGTGGACCACCTTCCCCTCGTCAATGGCCTTGGTGACTGTTTCAAAGAAATTGACCAGGTTTAAGAGGCAGGATCTGCCCTTAAAGCCAAACTGGGTAGGATCCAGTGTCTGTAGGTCCCCAATATCTTTATTTATGAGGTCCATGATGATCCTTTACGTAGCTTTGCAGACCAAGCTAGTCAGGCTTATGGGGCGATAGTTTCCAGGATCCGTTGAGGCACCACCTTTGTGGAGAGGGACCACTGTTGCTGTATGCCACTGTTTGGGTACATATCCTGTAGTAAGGCTAAGACTGAACTGTAGTTTTATGTTTGGGTTTAGCTCTTCTTGGAGTTCATGTAGGACGCAGCCCGGGACACCATCTGGTCCCATTGATGCTGTGTTTTTTGCTTTGCAGAGGGCGGCTCTTACTTGAGCATCTGAGATGTCAGGGGGGCAGCACTCTGTTGGGATAGATATTTGCCCTTTTGGTGGGGAGGGGGGGGAGAAGTTTGCACCGATTCTTTTCTTGCACTGTTCCTTTATACTTCCTACCTTACTTAATAATATATGAAACACAAGTATTTCAACCTTTAATACAATATGAACACCATTAATATTATTTTTATTTTTCATTTTATATTAAATGCACCTATTTTATACAAATTATAATTAATAAAGAGTTTAGGTATTAATATTAATTTAACATTTTTAACAAGTTCATACGGAACAAATTTTAAGGTAAACAAATGATTTTAAACAAACATTTAATATTTATTTAATTATTCATTAGGGGTATCATTATTGGTTGTTTTAAAATGAAAGAGAACAAGGTATTGGTTGTGTAATTAAATGTTTTAATATAAATTAATAATGATGTAAGCACTGGTCATCTGATGAAGTCAATGAAAAAGACGAAAACGCATGTGGTGATTGTTAAGGCGTTCATGTGAACTGTTTCGCTCGTTCATTTTTGGAATTCTACATGTTTAATACATTTATTTTAACATTGGAGGTCTCCACTACTGGCTTTGTGCACACACATTTTGGATTTTGGATTACTGGTTGTTTGTGGCTTTCCATCATACATATCATACATTAACAGACTGAAGTCACTGTCACTGTACTCAGCAGCATACAGACTACTTAGAGGAGACTTGCGCTAGGCATACAGAGCAATCTCAGAACCAAACCGAATGGAAATGCTGTACATCAGCAAGTCAAATGGACAAGGGTCACCTGCTCCAGGGACTATAACTTGGCCAGCCACTTAAATAGGACCTAATGGAGAGACAGATACATCTCTCAGTGGTTGCCACACTTCTGGAATAGGCTACCAATTCACATCAAACAAAGCCCATCTAAGATTCTGTTTAAGCATAAACTCGATAGGAAACCATAAATTCCTACCGGGGATTTCACCTATGACCCCTGTGGACATGAGCAGTTGTTGCTAACTACAATCTAGAGTTCAGGCAAGATCCTTTATATTGTGTTTCTCTAGTATTATATTCGATACACACACCTAGGCTTATAAAGACATTCAGGTCAACAGCCCAGTAACCATCTATGAACCTATGAAAGGTGTTATGGAAGGGGGAGGCTGATACTTAAAGCTAACAGGATCAAACATTTCAGTGACCTGGTGAAGTTTATCTGTAAACCAAAATAAGCAATTTAAGTATCTACAAACATTTTTTTTTGTAAATCAAGAAGTAGAATTCCAAGCTCATTTTCTTCAACATCAGTCCAGAAATATTAAAAATCATGTCTGTATAACTACCTATACATTGATTTCCTCTGCATTTCAAATTTGCTGGAATGCCCCATCTATTCTTGCATTGCTTACAAGCTGCACTGTGAGTTTTGTGTCCAAACGGATAGTAGATGCAAAGGTCCCAGCATTATTACTATGTGTATGAGCTCTAGTGTCATCTTGTGAATCAATTTCAGTTTGTGGTGAAGAGGAAAGATTCCCTGTCATGCTGGCATTCATAAGAGGTGTCTCAGAAGTATATAATACTGATATGGGTCATACAAGTCCTTTTACAATTTCTCCTAGGTTTGGATCTAGCTAGCCCCATGGTCATTCTCCCAATCAGAAAAGCACACTGAAGTCTATATTTACTCCAGCAAAACTCCTGGTTCTGATGACAGTCCTATAAATCATATTTATAGTTTCTGATGTATACATTCTGGAATTCAAAGTTCAAAAAATCTTTTTGAATATAAAGTGCATTGGTAGAGAAAGGTGTCATTTCTTGAAATTGAAGAGCAAGAAAAAAATTCTCTTATAACTGTAGCAAACACCTTTCTACAGCTAAAAGCACTTTTGCAGCCGTGGCAAACTGCTTGTTACAATGGTTACACCTTTCTACAGCTAAAAGCACTTTTGCAGCTGTGGCAAACTGCTTGTTACAATGGTTAAAAGCATCTTGCCACAGTTATCGATGCAGTGAGCTTCCAGCATCTGTGAGTGCCTTCATGAAGCCATAATGCCATTGCAGCTTTCTAAGTTAATACATCTACTGCAGTCTAATCCCACCTGAACCAGGAGACTGTGTCCACTAGCAGTTTTCCCCTGGAAAGCGGCCCCTTAACTCTAACCTTGTTATGTCTCTGCCAAACGTATTGTTGCAAAAAGCAAGAAGGTAAAGGACAAACCTTATACTGATGGATCCATATTGGAAGCGTAAAAACAATACTGCAAGTCCTGCTCCTGGGACATTTTGGGAAATCAAGTTTGATTCTAGCAAATATCACAACCTCTGAAACTTCCTGTTACATTTATTTCTGTAGCTGAGTCCAGCCCCTTTACACTCGATGTATGCAGAAATGACTGCATGTTTTAAAAGTAAATATACAAACACAGAATCAGCAATCAGCATTTTTCTTCTATTTTGAGGTAAAATCTCAGTGTTTTGTGGATTTAAAGTACACTCCCAGCAGTTCCAAGAGGCACTCATGCTGGTAGCAGCATCTAAGTCATCCATTGTTCTCCTAGGTGTCTAAACATGAAAGGCTCGATTCATAGACTGTTATTAGCCAAACAACCCAGGTAGCCTTTCTAAGCCTAGCCAAGTTTTCCTGAAAAATTAATGATGCCCTGTATCCAAATAGGACCTTGAGGGCCAGGCTTTTATAAGCTACCTCTGTCCACAAATTACATGGGTGCCAGGCCCGGTGTAAATTTCCCGTTGCCCATCCAAAGGTCTAGGTTGCACTTAAACTGGGTAATAGACAAACTGAGCTTCACAAAGATGGGAAGTCTGTTCCATTGGAGGGGCACAGTCTCTGAGACATATATCTGTCTCTCCAGCATATTCTGTTTAAGTCACAGACAAAATACAGTTCCCTAGACCTATTTTTGATGCTCTTTGACTTAAGATATGTAGGTGATTCATTAGTATGGGGTCTGCAGATGCCTTGTAAGCCAGGCATAGTTCACCCATCACCAATCTAAAAGAGACTGAGTAGAGGGAAAGGGCTTTAAGGTGCTCTGCATAAGGTAGGTTTGTTACGCCTTGTACTCCTTTTGTAAGGAACCTCTGAGGTCGCTCTAGTTGTTGTGTATGCCTGGTCAGGTACATACTAAAGGGAGTACTGTACTCTACGATTGGTCTAATAAGGGGGAGAGTACAGTGGAATAATGACCCCTTTAGACCTAGTTGCCACACCCTTACTTATAGGTTGTGCAACATAAAAAGATTTCTTTATCACTGTGGCCATGTGGTGGTCGAAGGAAAGGCTACGGTCTATGTGCATATCTAGATCCCTGACCACTGGGTCGACTCTTAGGGTGTATTATCAACATGGTAATGAGCCAGGATGGTTGATTTCCCAAAGGGAACAATTATGCATTTCCTAGCATTGAGTTTAAGACCATGGCCTTGGCACCATTTGTTAGAGAGAGGCCTTCTTGAAAAATGCTACTGTCTGTACTGAAGTCAATGATAACATCCCAACTTGCAACCATCTGTAAACATAGTCTGTCGTATTCCAAGCCACAAAATATTTCCTAACATAGCACTGCTGCTTGTTTTCTGATAAGTGGGCTGGTCTAGTGACTCTTCTCAGCACACTTACTCCAAATATTCATAAATCGGCAGCATGTATAAAACCAAGCTGTTGTGTTTATTTTTGTATAATTTTTTAAATAAAGTGCTTGGGTTTCAGATTTCCAAAGCAGCAGAATGGACTATTTTCTTGTAAGCAGAAAGGGTCAGAAATAGTACATAGATTTATTACAGACCATGCCCCATTAATTCTGACAATGATAATGGATTTAGACAGTATGGGTCACACTCCTGGAAGCAGGTCTAGTACAATTGCAAAATTAAGAAATAATAAGACAAATTAAAGGATGGGATGCATTTAGTAATAATGAATTATGGGAAGGAGAAAGAAGAACACCTTGCATATCCTATGGCAGGAGGGGGTCAAAGCATCCATGAGGGCTTATTTAACGGCAGGGGAATCCAGGAAATGGGGTACTATTAAATAAAAGGCAAGAGAAAGAAAACAGGTTAAAAGAACTACAATATCTTATTCCAAGAGGCAGAAACAACCTACCCCTTCTGATGAAAGAAATGCACATCTTAAAAGGAGAATTAGAACATTTAATTATTTCTCATTTAAAGATAATATGATTAGAACTGACTTTTACATCTAAACATTTTACTAAACAAATAGACTTGTATAAAAATAAAATGTTTCTAAGAGAAAGTGAATATAAAATAATTTAAAACTAAAATTAGAATACAACTGCAATACGACCTTTATATGCATAAAAGTAATATATGATGTTTTTTTTTTAAATAAATTAACTCAAAGTTACTTTAAATTTTGCTTTGGTTGTTGCAATGGCAGAGGACTGCAAATGATGTTGCATAAATGCGCACACACACACACACACACACACACACACACACACACACACACACACACACACACACAGATAGATAGATAGATAAATGATAGTTTTAATTGCATTTACTGTTTAGGGCTACACTCAAGTGTGTTAGCCTTTTCTGTGTTTATTTACTGTATTATTGTATTGTTTAGCCTGTTTTAACTAAAAAAAAAAAAAATACTATCTTGTTTGCTTGTTTCCCGCCTTTCCTAGCTAGTATAGTCCAGATCCCAGGCTTTGCTTGTCTCAGGACTTTATTTTCTGTGTTCAGAGCTATCCAGACCTTGCTGTGGTAGAGGGAAGTCCTACTGCTTACCAGTGGGAGTGGTGAGCATTGTACTGCCTATCTAACACTAGAGGAGTGGTTTACAGCTCTGAAATTGTAATTTTATTAGCCATTTTGGGCAGATTTCTATCCCTTTCAACTTTCTGGCATAAAAACATATGTGTGTGTGCATTTTTCACATTGTGCAGCACTGCAGGGCTACGGTTAAACTATTCAGGTCCAGAAAGTCTGCTCTTCAAATTTTCCCTTAGAACTAGCTGGTTTCTTAGTAGTAGCACTATAATCTGAACCCCAGTGACTAGCACTTGCTCTAGAACCTGCTGGAAAGCACTAGGAAGCCTTAAACTGATACAAGCACTCAACTCTCCTTGTTAATAAGGAGAAATTAATCGTTAGCACTAAACAGCCTATAATTGCAAAGTACCTTGCAAAGGTAAGGGAAAACAGCTCTTGTATTTTACAAAACAAGCACCTAAACAGGCATGTCCAAGGGTCAGCTTCCGGTGATTTCTCCTGTCCACCTGGTGAATCTGGGCATACTGGGGCAATGCATCAAACTGCCTCATGTACACAGACAACCTTCTCCTCCTACCACCCAACATTACAACCTGTGAGAGATGCACTTACATAGCCAAAATGGAAGCAAAGCTCTCTGCACCCAAGATTGTGCTAGACAGTCAAGAGGAGAAGGTTAACACCTGCACTACAACAACTCAAGCAACACATAGCCTTTCAAATCCCACACCATCAACACCAACAGATAGCAGCACTAAACCCACATATGCGTAGGCCCTTACCATTAACCTGCCCAAGCAACAAGGACCTCCGAAGCTGAAACGCAAACGAACACCAGTCAAAACCAAAGTGACACATAGCTCACACCACCAGTGTGCCACCCAACAACAGCCCTTAAGGCAAGACAACGTATTTATTTATTTATTTATTTATTTATTTTTATTTTACATTTGTTGACCGGGAAAGTCCGACTGGACACATGTCCATTTTCAGCGGAGGCCCGGGGAGAAAAGCTCCAATAGTACATAGTAGGTTACAAAAAGTTCCAATAGTACATAGTAGGTTACAACAATGTTTGACAGCTAACATACGATTGTAGTTATGCACTAAATACCCAGGGAAGAAAAAAACACTTTAGTCATAAAACACTTTAGTCATAGGTGAATCTATAGTCAGGCACACTGATGTCCCACTCACCAGGCTGAACAAGGAGAAAATTACAGTCAGCTGCCTGTCGGATGCCAGGATCCACCACATAACGCATGCACTCAAGTCACTCCACAAGAAGTACAAATACGACTCTGTCATTGTCCATGTTGGAGTGAATGATTTGAGACATACCTCACTGGACTACATGAAAAGAGTCATGGAAGAGCTCTCGGATCATGTGGCCCAGGCAGGTATGACCCTAGCCCTGAGTAGCACCCTACCTTCACCCAGAATGATACCACAGTATAAGGACAAAATGATTGACTTCAACAATTGGCTAAGCTACTGGTGTCATTCAAAGGGGATCCAGTATCTGTCTGGGACGACATGATCAACAAACCATGATGCTTTGCCAGATATGGTCTGCACCTGTCACCCCTGGGATTCAGGTTACTGGCTAAAGCTCTTGCCACACCTATAGTGCCTTTTTTAGGCAAGGTTCAAAGGACAAAACCACCACCGTAACAGATACAAGCATGCAAAATCTGAAGGTAATGCTACTCAATGCTAGAAGTCTAAACCTCAAAATGCACTCTCTTGAGGCACTCCTAAAAATAGAGAACATCGATATCTGTGCAGTAACTCAGACCTGGTTCAAGGCTCCAGAGAGCACCCCTGCAATACCAGGCTATAACTCTTACCACACTTTTCGGCCACCAAACTAAGACCGAAACACTAAAAGTGGAGGAGTGTCCATATTCACCAAGGATATTCACACCTCAAGACTAGTTGCCCAACACAATGCATCTGAAATTCTCCAGGTGCAACTAACACTAGATAAGACAGTAATCCAAATTGTAGTTTGCTACAGATCCCCACCACACCCCAATATTCTCACTAGACCCTTCTAAACATACTGGAAAATATTAAGATACAACCAAACACCCTAATACTCGGTGATTTCAACTACCCTCCTATTAACTGGGGAAAATACTCGGGTGCCAACACCTTTTTCCAATGGTTCTTGGAATTCATACATTCCAATGTCCTGGATCAGCTAATCCATTATCCCACCAGGGGCTCCAGTATCCTAGACCTGTCATGGATGGGAGATAGATGCTCCACACCAGTGGTCACCCCCTCATTGGTCAGGTCTGAACATAAGCAAATCACCCTTGACATTTACATCCTACCCCCATCCCCAAGTAAGGAAACCTCTGTAAAAAACTTCTCCAAAGCCAACTTCATGCTACTCAAGTCAGAAGTGAAAAATTTCATGACACCCATGCAGACGGGAGCGGAAAGTTCGACTGCCGAATCCTACACTAAGCCACTGTACGAGCACATCCACTCGTACATGAATCATGCCTTCTCAAATAGACCCAAGACGCTCTCCTCCAAAAAAGGAAGCCAATCTGGTGGTCCTCTGCCATAAACAAACTATACAACAGAATGAAGAAACTGTTGCAGAAGAGAGGAAAATCCCAGGATGCAAAAAAGCTCCCTTATCAGCCTCAGTAAGAAGCTGAGATCCCTCATAAAATTCTCCAAAGCTAGTTACGAAAATAAAATTGCCAAAGATTCCAAAAACAACCACAAGGCATTCTATAGTTTTGTCAAGAATCTAAATGGCAATGCTCAGATCTGCTCTGAGCTACAATAGTATGGCATTAAATATACTGATCCCAAGGATATTGCCAATATCCTGGCAGATCGTGTTAGTGCCAACTTCACCCCCCTCTCACCCCCTAAATGGCCCATTTCAATAACAAAAGATTGCCAAATTCCAGTAATCACAGCCACACAGGTAGAAACTGCACTCTCCAAAGCAAAGAATACAGCATCCATGGGACCAGATGACATCCCAGGCTGTGTACTACATGAACTACAAAATGAACTGGCACCTCACCTAAGTGTCATGTCTAATCATAGCCTCACAGCAGGCTTCGTGCCCGCTGAGTGGTGCACAGCTAGAGTTTATCCCACTCCACAAGGGGGGATCCACCTTGGATCCTGGGAACTACCATCCCATCAGTCTGACGAGCCTGATCTGCAAGGGCATGGAACGCATTATCATGGAACATATAAACAAAGACATTGGCAACCTTCAAACACTGTACCCCACCAAGTTTGGATTCATAAAGGGCTGATCTTGTCTTCTGAACCTGACTGACTTCTTTGAATCAGTCTCCAGAGCTGTCCACACAGCCTAGCTGGACCTTGCCAAGGCCTGTGGCACCATCCCCCACTCTGGATTTATAGATAAATTTACTAAGCTGGGCATAAATCCATATGTCACTTGATGGGTTGCCAACTGGCTTACTGACAGAACCCAGACTGTAAAATTAGCCAGCTCCAGACAAGTGACAAGTGGAGTACCTCAGGGCTCAGTCCTGGGACCGCTCTTGTTTGGCATCTACTTCTCTAAAGTACAGGCCAACATTAAGGGACTCTGGCTAACAAATTTCACAGATGACTGCAGACTGGGAGCCATTATTGAATCCCCAAATTATGTGGATATTCTACAAAAGGGCCTTACAGAAACAGATGCTTGGTGCCAGAGCCATTGGCTCAAGCTTAATGCCAAGAAATGTATAGTTATCCCCTTTGGGAAAAAAACATGTACCCATGAATTACCACATATTTGGCAGTATACTAAACACCAAAAGTGTGATGAGAGACTTAGGAAAACAGGTGGACAGTGGTCTCACCTTCGATAACCACATCACCACAACAGTCAGGAAATCCTTCTATGTGGCACACCTCATCACTAAGGGCTTTTCATCCAGAATAAAGGAGGTCATTGTTCCACTGTACTCATCCCTCATTAGACCCATTATAGAGTACAACCCCCGTTTGGTATGCATCTCACAAGACATCTGCAACAGCTGGAAAGGCCACATAAATACCTCACTAAAAGAATCACAGGCCTAAAGCAGATGCCTATGCTGACCATCTAAAAAACCTCCGGCTATACTCTGTGGCATATCATCTACTCAGAAGTGATCTCTGCTTAACATACAAGGCCTTGTCATACCCTGAGCTGTTGGAAATGCTCCACAACTAAATCCCAATCCCTCTGAGCCACACGCTCCAGGGATCTAAACCTTGTAATCACAATGAAGAAAACATGCTGGAGGGATAGGTTCCTGACCCAGAGACTCCCCAGACTCTGGAATAGACTGCCCATACATGTCAAGCAGAGCACCTTGGCCCTCTTTAAAAGGAACCTTGATGACTGGATGGGAGATAGGAAATTCACCCCTGATTATTATCATTATTTTAAAATCTTATTAAATTATAAGCAGCAGCATTAACAAAAAACTATAAAATATAAAAAGGCATATTAATATCTTTAAGCATCACTAGATGGCAGAATGAATCGACGACACAGAATGTAAAGTATATAAACATATACGCTACATATAATTAACTTGTGTAAATATAATAGTAATGCAATAGATATTAACATATGCAATCTATTGCGATAAAAATCAGCTCTATAATAGACCTATTTATGATACATAACTAGTGTAAGTGTAAAAAACTCTTGTAAAATTACTTAAAAAACAAAGTAAAAGGAATATATATCTATATCTATATTCATATATATATATATATATATATATATATATATATATATATATATATATATATATATATATATCTGTGTGTGTGTGTGTGTGTGTGTGCAAATGAGGCAATGTCTAAAAATTGTGAAGCACGGAATAAAACCCAACCCTTCTGGATCACATCGAATAATAATCTATGAAACCCACTCATATAAAATCTATTATAATAAATTATGTTATAATAAATTACTAAACTATATTAAAACAACTAGCTGACCAGGCTTGAAAACAAAAAAGCTATCGATGTATCAATGAGTGAAAGACTGAATGGGAGAGAACTCTGTGAATTGTGACTTAGTGCATAAGAGGTCTGTCTGCCAAAAACGGTTTCAAAGAGACTTTTTCATTAAGGCCATGGGCCTATTATTTAGCAAATCTTTTTGAATTTTAAGCAAGCCTCTGATTGTAGGAACTGTCAGTGTTTCCACTAAGAAATGTTTATACAGTTCATTATCAATAATCCTACTCATTAAAAATCATATAATTCACTATGTACTTCTTTGATGATGTTATTCAATTGATAATTACTTAAAAGTTGATAGGTACCTGTTTCAGCTAACATATTTTTAATTTTAGTTTCATAAAAATCACTATCTAAGATCACAACTGCTCCACCTTTGTCAGCGGGTCTCATTATTATATTGTTGTGACTTTCTAAAACATTTAATACTTCTAATTCATTTCTATTTAAATTGTAAAATTCCTCTTTCACACTGCTGCCACTTGACTTGAATGTCTCTAACAACTCTTTCTTACAAGCTCTTTCCAAAGCTTCAAGTAGTGGGTGCATGGGGGGGGGGGGGTATGAATGTAGGAGGTTTCCTAAAATTAGACACAGTCACATTTTCTACATCACCATACATTCATTTCAATCCAATATTCCTAATAAAAAGCTTGATGTCAATTAACAAGTCAGTGACATTCACTTTTTTAGATGGTATAAAAGAGAGTCCCTTGTTTAAAAGGGAGCTCTCAAACTCATTTAAAACATATTTGGAAATATTAACAACTAAGTCCAACTCACTGGTTTGAGTACTTTCTTCTGGAATTCTAGCCGTTCTTCCAATGATTTGCATTTCCTCATTCTGTGTTGAGGGGTCCATGGCTGCTTTTGTACTGTCCGGATAGGTAAGGGAAAAGGGTAAGACACCAGCGCAACTGCAGAAGTTGAAGGAGTTGTCTCATTCATTTTTTCTTTCCTTCTCACATCCAGAATAAGTGTAGTTAGCGGTGTAATTCCTGCTTTAACGGAAGGCTGCCCTTTCTTCTCGTCTGTACGCCTTGCTTGAGATACGACGTCTTCATTTATTGCCGTATGGTTTCCTCCTGAATTGGGGTTAATGTTAACTGTTACTGTGGGTGGGACCAGTGACTGCGTTTCATCTAATTGGTTCAATTGTGAAGATTGAGCAAATTGGCCGTTTCTTACTGGTTCCTTTGGCTAAGAGAACATGTTCCCCTTATGAAAATCAATGGCATCTCTCTCTAATTTCTTTTTCTTACCTTGTAAAAGTTTATTGTCCAAAAGTGCAAGGTTTGTCCCTAATTCTATGTCAAAATCATTCACATCTTGCTGAGATAAAATATTTAACAGTTCTTGTCTCAGTTTTGTCATCTTCACAGATATACTCTTCTCTATCAGCATATACTGTTGAATTAGTAATTTAATGTATCCAAAGCTGGTCTCAAGGTTCAGTGTCTGCCACTTGGCAAGCAAATCCGGATAGGTAGTCCCGAAGGTAAGCATTTTCAATATGCGTAGCCCCCTTGGTACCACTTTAAAGCTGAGACAAGCTTCCATGTGCTTCCTCTGCCATTGAATTTTCAGCCTCACAAATTTATTTTCAAGTTTCCTTTTAGTCTGCATCACGGTAATGTTCCTTTCATTATTTACTGCACAATCACCATTGTTTTAAAAGTCAGTACTAGTGAATTTGAGTAACGGATTGCTTTCTGCTTTCAATAAATGTGAAAATAAATTTTCTTCTTTACCAGTAGATTCAGTTGGAGCTGGAATCCTAGGATTGTAGGTAAGTTCAATCTCGGTCCCTTCTGCTATGTCCCTTTGACTGTAAAGCACAAAGAAACTGTCCACAAAGATAAATCAAGCACAGTCAAAGGATAAAGTGCCTCTATGATACAAAAACCTTCAAAATCAAGAGAAACTCATGAAGCAACACCATCCAAAGTGAAGGTGGTTCGTGTTGCTATGAACGCTTCTTCATATTTGGATGTTTCATATCCTGCATATTTTATTTCAAAAGAACTTCCATTTAAATACATACAGGTGTCTGCAATGAATGGCTCTCTGACCAATCAAATGTCCAAATCCATTACAAAATAAACTACCTAGTCTATTAAATACATTTAAATAGCTATATGCAGTTCTAACTGGCAGCCATATAAAACGCTTTAATGTAGAAATTCATATATAAATACAATTTTTTAAACTGCTGAAGTACAGTCACAGTGTATATAAGAGAAGTGCACAAAATACTTAAAGCCCTTGTGTGTGCTTCCCAGCTCAGAAAGACCAGATGAACTCCTACTGCCACGAGATGAATAATCCCAGTCTTCCTAATGTAAAACTACAGTCTGGAGTGAAATGCTACCACAAACAAACTTAAAAGATATGAAATGATACCATAAACAAATGTAAAGATATGGATACAGCAGTGTACTTTAAACAGCTTATAAAAGTGTGATTATTGAATAAAAGTATGTTGCTTTGTATAAATGAGCCAAGAACCACTCAAATGTACAAAATTTAGAAAGGCACTAAAAACAAGATAAGCTGATTAATAAGCCCTCCAGCCAATAACACTATGTGAAGAAATCTCAAGTGTTTCTCCAACCGAAACAGACCAGGCTACTTCCCAGTGCGCTAGACAGAAAATCCATTGACTTCTTGATGTAAAAACAAGTGTTTGCTGGAGTGTAAAAACACACTACTTTATCTAGCAGCTAGACATATAATGAATTCAAAGCAAGTACATCAGTAGAACAGACAATGATGAGGCAAAATGCACTTTTTCAATATAAGCACAAGGAGAGGCAAATAAATAATTCAAGATGTCATCAGCAGTATAGAAAGGGTGGAGATTATTAAGCTCAATTTACATGAGGGGTGGACAGTTTAAAATCACCAGGTTTAAAAAGCAGATCAACAAATGGGAGGGTGGGTGGTAAAAATTAGCAGGGAATCATCAGCAATGCTTTAGTTTATGCAGGCTTTAAATAGTTTTAGATAAGACAAAGATCATTATATCTCCTAACTCAATAACAAAGGTGGGATACATTTCACAAGACTGTGCAAGCAGCTTTATCCCAACCACTCAACCAACCCTAGGACATTGTTGCTTTTATAGACACTTTCCTGTGCCACCGGTGCCATAACATTACTGAAAAATGGCATCTCTTTGATATGATTGTGCCTGCAAACTAGCTGTTGTGTTGTCCTTTGTACACTATCTGCTCTGATAACCTGATTGATAATGTCTTCACTCATGCTACTAATTGCAGTTCCCATTCAAGAACTATCATCAGATCGTAATGGTAACACCTGTACATTGATACAGATATATCAGATTTGACATTTAAAAAATTCACATTGTCATCAAAGATGCACTTGGATTCACTTACTCTCATACTATTTTTGAATTACCTTGGCAGCAGCGATAGACTCATGTACATGTCATACCACATGAGAAGTGTCAGCAAGGATAGTACACAGTATTTCTAGCCTGCTTCTGGCAGTTTGAGGTCTGCCATTGTATGAACCCTCCACGCGCATGCGCACACACACGCACACACACACACACACACACACACACACACACACACACACACACACACACACACACACACACACACACACAAGCACTGCTTCATCCTTTTCCAAACTAACACATTATTCATTAAAATTGAACCATGTGTCCTGTAGAGAGTGTCAGCCAACATTATCCTTTATTTTTCAACAGATGTCTAGCTAGGAAACATATCACTGGTTCCTTAGCTTCCTGTAACTCTCTTGTATCATTATGACCCCACAAATTTCCACTCCTTTGTCACTGCACAATCTCCCTAACAATTATTTCCTACCCAGCAGCTCCTCGGTCATGCGTATTGTCACCCTCCATTTTCCCTTATGGACTTAATCTTTATTGAATATACTGTGCCCTGAGATCACTATGTCAAATCTCCTAATATTAATAAACATGCCTCTGACTCTATCCATGCTGTTTTTACTTTAAACTGGTACCCCCTATGGCTTTGATATCTTTCTGCCTTGTTTTCCAGTGACTGCCCTGACTTTGTTACCCTAAACTGCCTTACTTTGATTGGCAACTGCAGACTGTCTATTGATTGCATCAGACTTGGCCTACTACACTGGTTCTTCTCACTGCCATTTTTATGAAGGCACCATGGTAACGATTCTCCATCATGTTTCACCTGTCTTTACTCGTTCTTCTTTGTGCTCTGCTGCCTCTGTCAGCTGAATGTGTATTCGTTGGTACATTCTTCAGGTGTTTCACTTTCTTTTCCAAACTGCTTCTTTCAGATTTGACTTAAGTGATGCATTCCCCTCCCCTGGTTCCTTCCCAAATATATTTCTTTGTCTCTCTCTCACTGTTCTTTCCCTATGATCAGCATTTTGTCCTCATCACACCCTACTGTTCTTCAATTCTCTTCATCAACTTTTTTTAAGCTGTCAGACTCTTGCCTTAGCTCTATTGTTGACTTCCTCTTGTTATTATCATTTGAATGCACATTCATACTAGTATGCCTTTACAGTCCATGGTTTAAAAACAGAGTCCATTACTCATCCGTAGCCCTGATTCTCTATTTCCTACATTAATCCATGAACATGCAGTAGTAATTCAGATTCATTTCTTAGATTTACTGTGCATAGTTTTGTCTTGTTTCATCAACACATGATCACATAATGTCCAAAATAATCTAAAATATTTTGATGTTACCATTCACAAAAGCAAAACAAAGTCGCAAAGCACAGAAACGTTTTTTAGGGGGAGGGGGTTTAGGGCAAACTGCTCTGTAAAACTTCAATGTAAAGGCCATCCTCAATACCATGTATGAGATCCTACACACTTGGAAAACAGGAAAATGTGAAAAAAATACAACACTTACCTGCTCACACTTCTCCTAAGCTAATTGCCAGTACAAGACAAAAGGGATCATCCAGAGATGATATTCTGAGTAAGAAACAGGCAGCCACTGACAAACAGTAGGTTCCATCTCTGTCTTCCCTCATGATGTAATTTCCTCTTATGGATAGGCCTTCTAAGAGTGCAAACTGGGAGCCATTATTGAATCCCCAAATGATGTGGATATTCTACAGAAGGGCCTTACAGAAGCAGATGGTTGGTGCCAGAGCCATGGGCTCAAGCTCAATGCCAAGAAATGTATAGTTATGCCCTTTGGGGAAAAAATGTACCCGTGAATTACCACATAGATGGCAGTACACTAAACACAGAGAGTGTGATAAGAGAATTAGGAACACAGGTGGACAGTGGTCTTACCCTTGATAACTACATCGCCACAACAGTCAGGAAATCCTTCTATGTGGCACACCTCAACACTAAGGGCTTTTCATCCAGAAAAAAAGGAGGTCATTGTCCCACTGTACTCATGCCTCATTAGACCGATTATAGAATACAATGCCTCATTTGGTATATACCTATTCAAGACATCTGCAACAACTGGAAAGGCCACAGAAATACCTCACTAAAAGAATCACAGGCCTAAAGTCTAAAAAAACTCCAGCTATACTCTGTCGCATATTGTCTACTCAGAGGTGATCTCTGCTTAATATACAAAGCCATGTCAAACCCAGAGCTTTTGGACATGCTACACTTAAAGAAATCCTAATCCCTCAGAGCCTCATGCTCCAGGGATCTAAACTTTGTCATCACAATGAACAAAACATGCTGGAGGGATAGGTTCCTGATCCAGAGACTCCGCAAACTCTGGAATAGACTGTCTATACATGTAAAGCAGAGCGCCTCTTTGGCCCTCTTCAGAAGGAACCTTGATGATTGGATGGGAGCTAGGAAATTCACCTTGGGGATCACATCAGTCACCCTGCTAGACAGGGGTTTAGGGAAGTAATATTGTGGGAAGAAATAGCCAGGTAATTGTTATGGCCAGGCTTGTATAGGCTCTAGGGCCGATAGCTTTGTACCAACCAATGAACCTTACCTCCAGCATTTGCATACTACGCCCTCTTCCTTGGCCTTTTTTATTTTGCATCTACTCATTTTTTTCAAAAATGGATCAAAACATATCTAATTTTTCAATACACGGTTCAGAATATGACACCTGCATGTCCTTTATTGATCAGTTCCACTGCCTGATGGCCCACACAAGTGACAATTAATACAATGTCTATATTCATCAAGTTCTTTATTTATCTTTTACCCATTGCAATATCTCTAAAGATTCCCCTACCACAGCAACCCCCCCATGCAAACCTCTTAATCCACACCTACTTCCCTACATCCACTAGTATTTGGCCTGCATATCCTCTGATCACTTTTTCTCACTGTTGATCCTTCCTCCATTCCTTTTGAGCCATTATCCCACGATTCCATTTTGGCCAGCTTCTTCTTTACTCACCTTGCATGCCTATATATGTCCCTTCTGTCTCGCCTTTTCATCTCAGCACTACTTACCAGAGTAAGTAGAGAAGACAAAGGCCATATGTAGTATGTCTTATTACTCAGCAACTTTTGTTTTGCCTGTGAGCTGCATCATTGCCTGCTAGCCTGTCTTCTGTAGCTGTTTCCTTATGCATTCTTGGGTTTCCACACCTCTTATTCATGTTTGCTGCAGTTTTCACCTTCTGATATAACTGAGTACACTCATGACAGTCTATCCTTCATCATCTTCTACTATCCTTTCCCATCCAGTTTTGTTTCTTGTTGTTTTGCATCCTGTTAACATCTCTTCTCTACTCTCTCCCTCTCTGTTAATCAGTTATTGCCTAACTCACAATTATCTCTAGCTCCCATATCCTCATCTTCACTTCCTTTCATTTTTGTAAACTTCACATTTTCTTTCCCATTAAATACATATGCCAAGTAACCACACTCCCCTCCCTTCTCACCTTACTTGACCTTCACCGTCACATTTCCATAACCTACTCTATACCTCTTAACTGTGCAGATTTGTACAGAATGTCCAGATTTTTGCCTCAGTATTTTGGTCTGTTCCTCATAAAATTTGTGGTGTTCTGGCAAATCACAGGGATGAACTTAGAAATGAAATCACTAAATAATGACACACATTTGACTTTCAGTCTTCATATCTTTTAGAAAATACATTTTAACACAAACCCAATTATTCTAGCTACTTTCTAAGTTTATAAGACCAGTATTTAAAATCTGTCCCTATATTTGGGCCTTTGTCCCTCCATTATGTAAGGCTTTGTCCAGATTTCTTGGGCTGAGAGGTATGCTCTGGTATCTTATTCTGGCATCATTCTATTTATATTCTAGAATATTTTCCTTCCTTTTCATTTAGTCTCTTCCAGTGTTTTATTGCTTATGTTATTTTCCGTGGCATTGTATTGCCTTTGTGACTTATCTGTGCTGTCTCTGGATTATGCCTAGTCACTCCTTGATCTAATCCCTTTTCCATTAGTTGATCTTTTTGTTTTATTTAGGTGTGTTGTGCCGTGGCTCTTCATGTAGCATCATCCCATCAGGGGGATCCAGTGTCTGTCGGCCTGGTATGACATGCTCGATGGGCCTTGTTGCTTCACAAGAGACGGCTTGCGCCCGTCACCCCTGGGCTTCTGGGTGCTGGCCGGGGCTCTTGCTGCTCCCATGGTGCCTTTTTTGGGCAGGGCTCAAACATCAAGCCCGCCTCCATGAATGGCACAATTAGCAAAAACTGAGGGTTGTGCTACTCAATGCTAGGAGTTTGGATGTCAGAATGCATGCGCTCGAAGTGTGCCTCGGTGTGAAGAACATCGGCATCTGTGCAGTGGCTGTGACCTAGCTCTGGGCTCCAGAGGGCACCCCAGCACTGCTGGGCTATGGCTCATGCCACATGTTTCAGCTACAGAACACCGACCGAGGCACAAATGGAGGGGGTGTGTCTGTTGGGGATACCTACACCTCCAGGTTGGTGGCACGGCACGATGTCTCTGAGATCGTCCATGTGCAGCTGACATCAGGCAGGTCTGCAATGCGGGTTTTGGCCTGCTGCAGATTACCCCTTCATGACCCAGGACCACCACTCCACCTTTCTGGAGACACTGGAAAGCATGAAGGTCCTACCAAACACCCTGATGTTGGGCGATTTCAATTGCCCTACCATTCACTGGGAAAACTACTTGAGTACAAGTTCCCAGGCCCAGCGCTTCCTGGAATTCATCAGCTCGAATGCCCTGCATCAGCTGGTAGACTCCCCTACCGGAGGTGAAGACATGTTGGACCTGGTCAACACCAACGTGTGCGACGGGTGTTCTGCACCAGAGGTCTGTCCGTCGCTAGTTGGATCGGACCAAAGACTGGTCACTCAATGTCCACACCCCGCCACCACCCCCAACTAAGGAAACCACAATGAGAAACTTTTCTAAACCAAACTTCAACTTACTTGGGATAGGGGTAGTAAGTTTCATGGCCCCCCACGCTAGGGGATAGTGCTGCCCAAGATGCAGAGACCTTTACAAATGTGCTCTGTGAACACCTGCAGGGATGCATGGATCATGCCATCCCTAGCAAAACCAAGACTCACTCCTCTAAGAGAGGGAGGCTGGTTTGGTGGACCCCTGCAGTAAACGGGCTGTACGATGGAGGGAGGAAGCTGGTTCAGAGAAAGGGCAGGTCCCAAGAAGGAAAGACATCCCTAATCAGTATGAAACTGAGGTCCCTCATGAAATCATCCAAGGCTAGCTTCGAAAGAAAAATAGCCAAGGATTCAAAAGATAACCACAAAATCTTTTTTAGCTATGTTAAGAATATAATAGGCAACTCACAGATATGCACTGAACTAGTGCAAAATAGTACAAAATATACTGAACCTACTGCTATTGCCAACATCCAGGAAGATAGATTCGGTGCAGGCTTCACCCCCCTCTCACCTCCAAAGGTGCCCACAACAATGCCGGAAAAGTCTAGTGTCCCAAAAATCACAGACGCACAGGTGAGAAGAGCCTTTTCATAAGCCAGGGGCACAGTGTCAATGGGACCGGATGGTGTCCCAGGCTGCGTCTTGCATGAACTACAGAATGAACTAACAGCCCACACTGATGTGCTGTTCAACTCAGCCTCTCCGCAGGCTGCGTGCCCATGTAGTGGTGCACAGCAGCGGTTGTTCCTCTCCACAAGGGGGAGGGCATGGCTGACCCTGGTAACTGTTGCCCCATAGGCCTGGCTGGCCTGGTCTGTGGGGTGCATCATCATGGAGCTCATTGGCAGAAATGTTGGGAGCCATCAGGCACTTGACCCAGCCTGGTTTGGCTTTGTTGGGGGCGGATCATGCCTATTAGGCCTGTTTGACTTTTTCGAGAAGGTCACCGGGGCCATGGATGAGGGAAGGGTGGTTCACACAGTCTACCTTGACCTCGCCAGGGCTTTTGACACCATTCCCCACTCGGGTATTATGGAGGAGCTCACCAGCCTGAGCATGGGCCCTTGCGTCGTGAGAAGGGTTGCTGACTGGCTTACGGATGGAACTCACACTGTGGGACTGGCGGGCTCTGGGTCAGACTCTGGGCCGGTCGTGGGTATTGTCCTGCAGGGCTGGGTCCTGGGACCCCTACCTCCGAGAAGGAGGTGCAAGCAGGCACAGAAGGACTGTGGCTGGCCGGGTTCGCCAATGGCTGCAAGCTGGGGGCCATGATTGGCACTCTGGCTGACGTGGACATCCTCCGGGGGGGCCTTGCTGTGACGGGCGCCTGGTGTCAGAGTCTTGGCCTCAAGCTGGGTGCAAGGGGGTGCATGGTAATCCCATTTAAGAAGGGCGGGCAACCGCGAGTTGCCACCCCTTAATGTGAAGGAGGTGGTTGGAGATCTGGGGACCCAGGTAGGTGGTGGTCTCTCCTTTGACGATCATGTTGCCAGGGTGGTTGGGAAGTCCTTCTGTGTGGCCCATCTAGTTACTGAAGTGTTCGCATCTAGAAATGGAGAGGTTGTGGTGCCCCTCTACTCGTCACTCGTTAGACCCATCATGGAGTGCAGTGCCCCATTTGGGATGTACCTCTCAGGACACTTCCAACAGCTGGACGGACCACAAAAGTACCTCACCAAGAGGATTACTGGTCTCAAATATATGTCCTATGCAGTCTGAAAAATCTTCGGCTGTACTCAGTGGCATATCACTTACTCAGAGGTGATCTCTGCCTGACTTACAAAGCCATGTCCAACTCATGGGCATGCTCCACCTAAAGAAATCCAAGTCACTGCGAGCCATGCACTCTAGTGAGCTAAACCTCACCACAACAATAAATAGAACATGCTGGAGGGATAGATTCCTGTCACAGAGACTCCCCATGCTTTGGAACAAAATTCCAAATTACATCAGACAGAGCCCCTCACTCACACTCTTCAAGAGAAACCTTGACGAGTGGATGGGTAACAGAAAATACACCCCTGGGACCAGTTCATTGGCTCTGCTTAACAGAGGATCAGTTAATTAATCAATGGGGCGGTGAAAGCCGACACACACTGGCTAGGCATATAAATGCCCTTGGGCCGATAGCCTAGTACCTACCTATGAACATCATGAAATCACTATTCTGTCATGTCTTGATCTTTGCTTTAGTATCCCCTGCCTTCTGTTGTGTTCTGTGTTTAACTATGGTTTCTTTTATTAGGCTGTGATACACCTCAGAAGGCATTATCCAGAGTAGCAGCATTCCTGCTAGCAGTATGCATAGAACTTAAAAATGAAATTAATTTTTAATGATTTAC